>NW_006432943.1:3105946-3120160 GCF_000325575.1 Pteropus alecto
ATTTCCTAACTACTTTATTCTATTCCCAATGCATGGAAAATGGTCTTTAAAATGTACCGCACATGTCAAGTGTCAACTGAAAATGCTTAAATACCATCTCCTCTATGAAATTGTCCAAATTCATCCTCATCCTTATCCCATACACAGGTTCCCTTCCTCCTGTATGTATTGGGAGCCCTCTGTTTATACCCATGTCTTTTTTTAATGCTACTAGTTTGAAATCTAGAGGGCCAAGAGGTTTTTTATCATCTTTTTGTGCCTTACAGCACCTACCACAGTTCACTGCACAGAGTAGGAACCTCTGAGAAGAATGACTGCTATGCAAATTAACAATTTAAAGGTTCTCTTTAAACACAAATATTGCCTCTCCCCACCCCCCTTTTCAGATTTGTAGTCCAAATGTAGATGACTGGTTGTCTACAGGAAAAAGGGTAATTACTAGCAATACTTATGAATACTGAACATGTTTAGTTAAACTTTTACTCACATGTTTGAGGCATCCATTGGAACTTTGCAAATCTACAGTCTAAGTCGTTATAGACTATAAGGACTATAAGGACTTATATTTTAGACCATTATAATGTAGCATTTATTTGCCTAGTAGTTTCTATAGTCTAGGCACTGCTATACATGCTTTATGTGACTACTTTATTCCTTACAACAATACAATAAGGCAGATACTATTATTATTTCCATTTTACAGGTGAATAAACTGAGACACAGAAATTAAATTTGCCCAAGATCATGTACTAGTTTGCTGCAGGGCAGGGATTCAGACTCAGGTGGTCCCAACCTAAAGTCTGCACTTAACCATTTTACAATATTGTCTTGGTAGAATTTGCCCTTCATAAGTGTTCTTTTCATCTGGCCTTGATTTTATCTCTAGCATTACATCTCTTCATTTACACTTCACCTCTTCCTTCATATTAGTCAAAGTAGAGCATCCTGATGTTTTAGTAGAACCTTGGATTTCACTGCACATATTCCATTTGTTGCAGCTAAAAAAGACTAAAAGAGCAGCAGGCTAGCTGCTGGCCGCTCGGGCCCAGCCACTGAGGTGTGCTCTCAGTGGTCCATAGTGCAGTCTTCAAGTTTTTTTTAATCTAGAAACCCCAGTTTTAGTAGTTTGCCCAAGTAAGTAAGTCTGTTAAGTGAGCCCTAATTCTTGCTAACTAATTTATAAGATACTGATTAGTAATTCTAGTTTAATTTTTTAATTTATGATTAGAGATGGCAAGGTTGTGGGGGAGGGACTTTACAGAAACTAGAACACTTGTATCTGCAGTCCAGGACAATCTCCCATCCCCCCCAATCAGTGTTTCTCTAGGTCAATTCAATCAAAAGGCTGTGTCAAGTGTTATGATGAGGAATTAGCCCTAAAAAATATTAAAATGTAAAGAAAAAAATGGTGCAGCTCTAGAGAAGAAGAGAAAAGTAGATTAGTGGGAACAGTAAATAAAAATATAATCAAATACATTTAAGAGTTTAATATATAACAAAACATGCCATTTCAGTTTGAAGTGATACAAGTACAAGGATATCTGACCTAAACAAAAAGAATGTTTCATGGCCACATTCTCAAACCACAGCAGGATGGAACTGGCCTTAGGGCAACTAGAACCAGAGTCTGAACACCATCAGGACTTACCACCTCTTGGTCAGGCAGCTCTAGACTTTCTTACAGCTTCAAGATCAAAACAAAAAACTCTCTACTGCCAACTCCAGGCAGAAAAATCAATAACCAGTATAGGTAATGTTGGGTAGTTAGTCAGGCTTGAGTGACAGGAGCCAAGGCCCAGGTCTGTGACCATAGAAACTTCCCTTGAAGACCTTCCTTAAGGACCTCCCAGAAACACCTCCCTTTTAGGGTTATAAATTACCCCAAATCCTAGAGCACAAAGGCCATAAAAGCTGCTGGCTAAACCAGCCACAAACACATGCACAGAAAGTACTACCGCAACCTATCCACAACCTCAGCCTCATTATACCATCATCGTAATATCATGACTATGTCCGGAAGTTCATGAATCTAATTATAACAGACTGAATCCTGGGTAAGCACATGCGCAGTAGGCTAAGTGTTAGCAGCCAGCTGTCAGTCAAGGTGACCGCACATACGGATCCTCTAGGACCTCCTATTGTGACCCAAATACAAACAAACCTTCCCACTTATGGGTTGTTACAGCTCTCTTCCCTGAAAACCCACTCCTCCCTTGGAGCGTACTGTCTTATCTCTTCACCTCCCAAAGTCCAGAGGCTTCAAACTTCCTTAGCGTGGCCCGTCTCCTTCTAAAATGTACTTTTAATAAAACTTACTTTTTCTAAATCTGGCTGACCTGTAATTCTTTGCTGCATCAGCGGGGAAGAACCAAAGAAAAATGCTCATTGCACTTCTGTGTTGTCACACACACACTCCCCCATGCCACTGGGGCAACACTGGGGTTCAAAAATCACCCCAAACAGTAACACTAACATTTTAGTTAGTAACTGTGGAACTGAGGGATAACTCAGTGAATGGAGTTGGAACAAATGGCTACCTCATGTTTAGTAAAATATTAAGCTGAATTTCTACCTATCTCCTTAAACCAAATTAAGTTTTAGGTAAATGAAAACATTTGAATGTGGAATTTTCAATGATGCCATCTGACTGCACTGAAGCATCAGGGAAGTATAATGCTATACCTAAATGATTTTCCTTTGTGGTAAAATATATTTCTGTATGATCACACATAAAATTGTAAAAAACCCACAGGCAACAAATTATTCACTCTATACAAAGTATAGTAACACTGGTTTTACTCTATATAAATTTTGTAAGCTCTTTGAGAGTTATAAAAACACAGACTACTGCCAATCCTAGAAATGATGAAGCAATTTGACATTTTACTGGAATTTGTCAAAACCATTTGAAAGTGCAACAAAAATATCTTAATGCACTTAATGAATAGTTTCAATATACTTAGCCTGATGTAACAAAAGAGGTGGAATATTTTGGTCCTTGTTTCTTTTAGGAATAGTAAAGCATAAATACATGAACCGTGAGCCACTGGTGGTAACAAAATGAAACACAATGTACAGAAGATAAATGCTTAAAGGCAATAGAGAGAAAGAAGTGGGAGGTGGAGAAAGAACTGGTGGAAGAGGAAGACCGGGAACTAGATGCTAAAAGGACAGGACAAAGACGGAGAAGGGTTTTTGGGGGAGAGGAGAACATGCGCCATGACATGAAGGTTCTCTACAAAGTGAAGGCCATAAGCCACACCATCTGTGCATTTGAGTTCTTAAAGCAGTGATGAGAAACTAAAAGAAGCAGCAGCAAATGGTTTGTGCTGAGCAATCTACTTTCTCATCTGGTGTCCCTTGTGATCAATGAAAGGCATCTGTGAAACACCTAACAGAGGTGTACACAACCATATGGAGATCAAGTTCATAACCTTGACTTTGTCAGCACTGTGATCTGTCTGTCTAAATTAACCCTTCCTGGGGAAAATACAAAATGTAGATCTGACCTTTGTCAAATATAAGCCGGACACTAGTTAAACTGGTAAGGGTAACGTTTATTCAGTAATAACCATTGCAATGGGAAGGGGGTCCCATTAAGGCCTGGTTAAAAAGAGGGCTCAGAGAAGGCTGTCTAAAGTTTGGTCAAGAAGACCAACTGAACTCAACTCTGATTAGTGCAGAGGTGACGGATGTTTTAAAGGGAGGATGAAGGAACAAGTGAGGGCTCTCACAGAGATGGGGCTTGTTAATAGGTGCATATCTAGAGGAGAAGCAAACTTCTAGTCTGTTTATGGAAAGAGAGAGTGCTACAAGTTAGATCAAGAAGCCCACAGCCTTGGAGGGAGAGCAGGAGGTTTTTCCTGAACGTGTGTATTTCAAATAGAGGCCCTCAAACTCCTGAGAAGGCAGATCTACATCTCAAAGCAGGAGAGAAAGTATTTACAACTACAAGCTTTCTAAAGTAACTTCTCACAGAGGTGGGGTGGGGGTTCAGGAGCCTATGTGTCTATTACCACAAGGGCCCCTAACCTTTTTAGTCTCTTATGAGACTAATGCCTGATGATCTGAGGTGAAGCTGAGGCTGTAACGCTAGCGCTGGGGAACAGCTGCACATACAGGTGAAGCTTCCCTAGGCGGCCCTCCACTCAACTCCTGCTGTCGGGCCCGGTTCCTAATAGGCCACGGACAGGTACTAGTCTGCAGCCCAGGGGGTTGGGGACCCCTGTATTACCAGGGTTGGGCTGGAACAAACAATATGTTCCTAGCACTTTTCCCAGGCAGACACTTTAATGCGGGCTGGGGTCATGCTAGGGGTACTGCCTTGAGCTGTTAGAAACTATGTTAGTGTTTGTTCAAGTCTTTTAGTGGAGGTTTCGGGAAGAATGGGTTAAATCATTTGTGCTAAGAGTCTTTTGTTTTTATAAGCCAAAGTTAAGGCCTGGTTAAAAAGAGGGCTCAGAGAAGGCTGTCTAAAGTTTGGTCAAGAAGAGAATCTTTGTCGCTTTTCAGTATTTGTTTAAAATACACCACTTAGCTCACTTTTTAAAATGCCATCACTAAGACTGATATTTGATTTCTTTTTCTATATTATAAAACCTATTTATTGGTCTTTAATTTCAGTTCTTGGTTCTTTTTCTCAGCATGATCACGGGGAATAGGAAGAGGGTTTGGCATAAGTTATTCCAGCTTTTAAGTTCATCTTGCAAGACTCCAGAAGGCTTTAGAAACTGGAACGACCTTGAAAAGCTGCCTCTACTCATCACTTGGGCCTGAGCAGGTGCAGTTCAGAATGACCTCAAGGGGGCTTGAACTTTTATAGGCACCTTAGTTGATCCGGCCTGTGCAGACATACTAAATCTAAATTAAATGTTAATGATGGTGGTATCTGTGCCACTCTGCTGGGGAAACTAACATGCAGAGAAATGAGGCTCTAACAGCTGCCAGTAATTGGGTCACTGTCTCCCCCTGTGCCCTGACTTCCTAGATTTATGCCAGCACCTACTATCGTTAATAGCTCTGCTGCCAAAAGACTCACCTTTGCCAAGATGTTGGGCTATAGGAACACGTGTTCTTGCTGGGGAAGTTGAAAGTCCTTGAGAGAAGCAGAAAAGGAAGACGCAAATCCACAATTAGAAAAAGGTAAGAATGATGTGATGTCTCACTAAAAAGTACCACACGCAGAACAAACTCGGCAATGGCTGTCTGCCTTTCTGCTCCTGGCGGGCAGTGCATACTTCAGGCGGATGCTGGCTATGACCTGTTTTGTTATCTTTTCCTGCTAAATGAGCAGCTTCTAGCAGATGCTGCTGAAACTTCTTTCTTGTCATTTCAGCAGAGATTGAGTCTTTTCCATTACTTATTCCAAATACATAATTAGCATGTTACTGACTCATAATGGCTAGTGGTTTCATTCATAAATAGTGGTCGATTGGGTTCTTACATCTGATACACACCATGAAGCAGGCTAAAACCAAAGAATTCTACTCTAGATTTCTGCTCTTCACGGGAACTACAGTGATCTCTGTTGAATGAGAAACTTAAATCCCACTCTTGGTAACAGGTGCCCTGGCTGGTCTCTAGTAGGTTTGTTGACAAGTAGAGAGTTGTGTAGAAATGTGAGAGGTTAAGGAGTATGAAGTAAGTGTGGTAAACAAGAAATTTAGCAAGAAACGCTTGTTTAGATTCTTCTTGGCTGTCCCTTTGTCTTCAGAGCTGAGGATGCTCCTTTCCTCACTTCAGAAGTTTTATGACCTGTTTCAGGAAGGGGTGGTCAGAGCTGGTACAGAAGGGCACCCCTTACTTCAGAGTTTTATGACCTGTTTCAGGAAGGGGTGGTCAGAGTGACCTTCCTGCTTCTGCTGTTTTCTCAAACTCTTTCAGCTTAAAACATTCAATACGCTAAGGTGCCGTATTTTAGGGTAACATGTTCTGAACTCCATCAGGACCCACTTGGAACCCCAGAGTTGGTGTAATGATTATTTTAATGAAGATGTTTGAGATTCAACAGATGCAAAGTGAAGCCCTCTCAGAGCTTCCTTTATCTGACAAAACACAGAGAAATGAAGCCTTCATGAATCCCCTTATGGGTGGATCTGCTCCCAGGAGAGAGCCCAAGAGTAAGCCTACCGGATATGCCCCCTCCAGGGGCATCTCAGGCGGAAAGACCACTCACACCTGTGGGAACAGACATTACCACAAACCTTCTTGTCCCCTGTTTGCTCTAGTAAAAACCATTTGTCTTTCTGAAAGAAACCAATTTATTCTTCTAAAAGAAGCCTTTTCTCTCTATTCCTTTACTCTACTAAATTAGGTATATAAGCCCCCAAATTCTACCCACCCCTTTGAGTTACTCATCACTGAGCACATTGCATACATGAACTAACCCTGTCTTTTCTCCTGTTAATCTTTTGTCAGTTAAATATGCAGGCTCCCAGGTACTGAACCTAAGAGGGTAGAGGAAATGTTTTCTTCTTCAACCAACCAATGCGAGCCACTGGCAGGAGGTGGGGCGGCATCTCTGGCTGCATCTCCTCTAAGCTTCCAGCTTCTGCAGTCTCAGCTCTTCTGGCAGCCTCCAGTAAGGTTGGTTCCCGTGGGTGATGGTGGTCCTGGCTCCTGGACTCCTGATACCCCCTTCTCCCTGATCTCTCTAGCCCTGTGGGTAATAGCAGCTTTTCACTGTTGCTCTGTGTCCTTTGTTTGACTTTTCGACTCTTTCAACACTTTTATAAAAAGTTCCCTACATAATATTCCCTCAACTGAGTTGTCTGGGACGGGCTCTGTGTTCCAAACCGCACACTCTCTGATAAGACAGATAGTCTCAGCCCGTCCTCCCCAGCACCATCGGGGCCTTTCCATCGCCAGCCAGCTTTAAGCTCTTCACAGGAACAGCACATCTACTGGTGTTTCGAGGACAGTAGGAATTCAAAAAGCATTGACTGGTTGGGAAGGGACAATTGAGCTGTTTGGCCACGGTGTATGTCCGTAACTATAACGAAAGAATAATAAAAAGAAAGGAAAGATGGAATCCAGTTACAGCAAAATAAACAGGCCCAGCTTCTAGAATCTGAACAACTGCTGAAACTCTTACTCTCACCATACTGTAGAAACCAGAAGGGCTTCAGTTTAAGACAAATGTAGATCACCAGGTTGCTTCATACAACCCATACTAGAGAAAGTTGACACGAGTGGAGCCATTTTAAAATAGAACCAGATTCCAGAAGAACTGCCGTGCACATCTTGCTCCTTGAAATTTTGGACTGTTTGGGCTGGGCTTGACCTTTGGACCAGGTCAGACCAACGTTGTCTTACAAACAACTGTTTGTGAAGTCAACAGGACTGATGATTGTGGACCTGACTATCTGAAGATAGAATCAGTAACCAATCATGTGTAGCCAAGAGTAGCTCCGCTTATCAACACCCAAAGAAATTCTTCCTTTCATATAATTATTTTTGCTCTTTTCATAAAAATTCTTTGCCTTCATCCTGTAATCAGAACACTATTTGGATTTCTGTCTGAATTCATGCTTCCATAACTGCAATTCTTTGATCCCAAATAAACACCTGTTGCCTCTCATTTGGCTTTTTATTTTTAGGTTAACATTTTCTATTGAGGGTCAGCTGTGTGCTGCAGAGGATATAAGGGTGAATATGATAGGATCTGGTCCTTAAGAAACATGTAGCTTAGCAGAGAGAAGGCGTCCCCATAAATAACTATAATATAGGTGACGAGGAGAGGAACTTCAGAGCAGCGGTGGAAGCAGAGGGCTGATACACACCATGAAGCGGGCTAAAACCAAAGAGATTAGAAGAGGATGTTAGGAGCACAAAGCGCTTCCACCTTCACCTCCCAGATCCATTTGGAGAGAAAGGAAAGCGTGAGAGCCTGTGAGTGCTGTGTGCCAGTAGCATGCCAAATTTCCCATCATGGCTTTGATGTCCCACATTAACAAACAATTTAGAAGCCATGCCTTCAGGCACAGCTAGATCCAGGACTCAAATTTTTCTCCCCAGGATACTGTCTCCTTTTATGGTAATTATGCTTCTCCCCGAATTCCTCCTATTCTCACTTAGGATCCCCCATGATGGTGACCAGATGGCTGCCTGTAGGATCATATCCTCACTTTGAAGCAAAACCATCCAAAAGGAATTTTTCTTTCATCCTTTTCAGGATGGCTAGAAAGATGGATTGTAGTGATTGACAAAGGCTCGTATACAAGACAACCTCTGGAGCTGCAGTGATTTGGGTCATTACCCCTCTCCCCACATCATAAGAACTGAGAAGGATAACCGAGGTGTTACCAAAAAATAAAAATAAATGAAAAGGAGACTGGCTGCTGGGCTGGTACAAACAGAGATGTCTTCCTGTTTGAGAGGACTGACTGAAAGCTCCTCTGAGAATGAGTATTCACTCCTGCACCAGCAAGCATCACTGCAGTGTACATCAGACAGGCGTGGCTCACGCAGTGAGAGCAGAAGGCTTATTGGCATCCCAGCCCAAAATCTGTTTGGGTTGTGTGATTTGATAATTTGTATAGGCCAGTGCTTTTCAATGGAAGGCAATTTCCACCCCCACTCCACTGGGGTCATTTAATAATGTCTGGAGACATTATGTTAGGGATGTTCCTATTGGCATCTAGTGGATAGAGGCCAGAGATGCTGCTAAATATCTGACAATGCACAGGAGAGCCCCCGCCTCCACTGTAAAGAATTACCTGGCCCCCAAAATGTTAATAGTGCCATGGTTTAAAAACCTAGGCAATCAGAAAAGAGTATATTTCTGCTATTTTGCCAAAAAGGAGAAACTGTAATATTTGCTCTATTACTTTTCCCCTTCATTATCTGACATAAATTGAGTTGATAAGTTACCCCACAGTTTGTGTAAGGTCAAATAAGAGGCTCAATTCTTCTTGTTAGAAATAAGGAGAAAGACCCTCCCTTTCCCTTTTCTTTCAGAATCTCTTTCTCTGTCTTTTTCAAACACATTTAAGTCCTTTTAATGACAAACTAAGCCTCTTGCCAGCCTTGCAACTCCAGAATGTTTTTTAAGGACCTGGGAGCCAGCTCTATGAAATGTAATCATCAAGGAAGGGAGCATCCTATCCTGTTTCCTAGGAGGAAATGCTCCTAACTTCACCTATCCCATGACTTCAAATGGAAAACCCCAACAAATGTCACGGGTTGCATCCATTCAGCTATAAGTGAGTGAGATTTCCTTCTGTCTTTGATATCTCTTTAGCTGATTGCCTGACATATGCATCGCAGTCCAGTTTAATGCTTATTCAATAACGACATTGTTTTCTTTGGAGAGAGGTTTTCTGGGTCGTGAAGAGATTTGTTTTTAATTATATTCCCCCAACAGAAACCATTTTATTAGAGTGGTTAAAGTGCAAAATCTGTCAGAGATGTGGGCACACACATTTCTCCATGGTTTCCTAATAAAGTGTCTTGACACCAATTTATTTTTATTTTCCATTCATCTTGATTCAGTTCAAGATTAAGTTATCTGCTGTTTAAATGTTCTTATAACTTGTCCACCAAATTATAATAAACATTAGTATTGTTTTCAAATAACTTGTATGTGATCTTAAAATCAACTTTGTTTCAAAAGGAAATTTCACTGTTTCATATTCCTTTCCAAGAAATCATTCTATTCATTTCTTTTAAAATTTCTACTTTCCTATTAATAGGAGCTATGCTTAGTAAAATAATTCCCATAATTGAGCTCTATCTAGTAAAAAGTAGTGATTAGCTGGGTATTTTTTAGCAAAATAAAATGAGCTCTGTTTTCAGGTTTGAGAGGCAAACGTAGAATCTCTGCATATTGCAAAATCCCAGAGGAAGTGACTTTACCTTCTGTTGCCTATGTAACCATCCAGAGTGAGGAGTGCTGAGTGTTCAGTAAATGCCTAAAAAGCAATGTCAAATTTAGATTGAAGGAGAAAAGAAAAACCCAGCAAATAAGAGTGAACTTTTGTTTTTAAATAATGTTTATTGTAGAGGAAAGACATTTTTTATTTTAAAACTAATGTCACTGCTGAAATTTTAGAAAATAAAAAAAGCCTAAGAAAGAAAAGTTTAAAATGTTACCATCCAGGAATAACTCATGCTGACACTTAGGTGAATATATTTCCTTCTTCCCTTGCAAACAAACACATTTTAACAATGTAATTGAATGTGTTGCCTATTAGTCCTACCAGGGAAGCTCTGAGGCACTGACAGGACCAGACATGGCAGATCAACAGTTAGAAGAAAACCCATTTGGTACAGCCCAGAAGGCCAAGCCCTTTGGAGGGGCTGGAAAAAGTAGAGTTGAAGTCAAAAGGCCAGATTACGCCATGCATCTGCTCAGGCAGTGATAACTGCTCACACTTTATTGAAGAAAACAATGAAGTTGTAGTTGCTGGATTTGTCTTAAAGGTCGTATCGTTGTTGACATTCCTGGAGTCTGCTTTAAGGTTATCAAAGCAGCTCTCTTTTGGCCTTATACAAAGGCCAAAGATCATAAATTTTTATGAAACTAACCTGGTAGTAATACATTTCCATAAAAGTATATTTATATTTTATATTAAAATATATATGAAAGTAAATTTCCCCCAAAAAAATATAGTAAAAGAAAAAAGAATTACTCAAATAATGTCTTTTTCACTGTCATAAAGAGACTGCATTGCTGTTATTATCCCCAAAAGATATCAAAGAGACTGTGCAAAGCAGCATGTAAGGTTTTTACATTCTCTCGTCTGTGTTGATTGACCTCCAAAGTCAATTTCAAATAATGTGCTCAGCCTTAACTTAGGACCTTAGAGCTGAGTGGACCATCAGGCACAGAGCTCGTTTATACTCCTCGATCTTGCAAAAAAAAAATCCAAACTGCTCCCAGTATTATGCATTTCCTATTCCTATATATCAGGAAATAGCTTTACATTATTAGTATTGCTGGATATTTTTTAGCATTTTAATTGTGCACTTACAGGTATCAGAAAAGCTATTAATTTTTTTCCAGTGATCAATAGAAAAATGTACCAAAAATCAGTAAATGCCTTCATCTTTATGGGGTGATTTTAGAAATTAGTATAATGTTCTTCCATTCTGGGAACATTACCGTTTAGAGGATTAATGGTAATTAGTGAAAACCATAATATAGTATATTTAATAAAAGATATTATTGATGTTATTCTATTTATGTATGTCTACTTTTTTGAATGAAACAAATGCTTTAAAATATCCGTCAATTTGATGACGTAGATAAGTCTGCTGAGTAGATCGGGGCTCATCGTGGAGCCTGTGAAGACTCTGATTCTCTCCTCTGTGCACTACCCTCTACCCTCCGTCTGCTCCTCTTTCTCCTTGAGCTGGTGTATACCAGACAGTCTTCACTCTCCTCTTCTTCACTATAATTATAGGATCAAAATGTATCTTGCTGATTGTAAGTTCCAAATTCCCGCCCCCACATTACTTTTCCTCAAAGGTTTCCACGAACAGCCAATGAAACTCATATTTATCTACAAGCTCATAGCCAGGGCTCTAGCAAAGCTGGACCATGAATCAGAAAACCTAGACGTACACCTCAGATTTACTCATTTCTTGTGTGAGCTTGAGGGTGTCCCTTTGCCTCCCTGAACCTCAGTTTCCACACCTGTAAAATGGGGATCGCCACGCTGCCCTCTGTGAAGGTCATATTAGATTCTAAAAGCACTTTGTAAGAGAATAAATCTTCTCCATCGAGATCTTAGAAAATTCAGGTGTTATTGAGGACATTTTATATTTATTGTATCATTTGATTCTAACAAGTCTATAAGATGTATATTCTTATTTTTGTTTTACAAAATGAGAAAAATGGGAACTTAAAATGCTTAAGTATCTTATTCAAAGCTACAAAGTACCAGTACCAAGGCTGAGATTAAAACCTGTGCTTAGTTCTGAAGCCCACCCTCAAGTAACAGTCAGAGCTGTTGATTACAGGGACCAGAGACTGACACTGACAATTATAACAAAAAGATAGTGGAGGTTAACAATATTGGCCTGAGTCCCAGACTTGGAAAATTATCTGGAACCAAGGCAGCTCCAGGGAACAAAAAAGGAAGTATATAAAGTCATCTTTTAGCCATGACAGTTGGGAGGTACCCTGTGACACCAGGCACTGCTGCCTTCTCAACAGAACGTCGCTGCAGTTGCCAAGAACAAACTACCTGTTCCAAACTCAAAGTCCCAGGGGAGCATCAGATTGAGGGAGCCTGGAACATATGACCTGGCCCTGGTCGTGAAGGGATGGGAGAGAGGCATCCTGCCATTTCCTCGTCCACCATAAGAGGGAGGGCGCTGTGACCTGTCAGGCAGGGACTCCTCCAGTTTTTACACACACACACCCCACGCACGCACATTCTCTTTTCTTCCTCCCTTCCTCATATGGTTTCTCTCTTGTCCAAGGATAATTCTTTTACCTCTTTTTGAAACAGATATCTTCTCACTTTCTCTTTCTCACCTCTAATTTCAGCCTCTCCATTCTACTTGTTTTCAATCCCCATGCAAAGCATTTCAAATCTCTCCAGTCCTCACAAGAGAGACTCACAAAATGGAGCTTCTGAGCTCCGCCATAACATGATCACCAACCTTGAATGGTCCTAGTCACACTGCATTTCTCTGATCAACTCCCTCTTCCACTCATCAGAACAGCTATTTCAAACCTCCACCTTGCCCTCCGGGATGAAGAGAAAAGTCTATCTTACCTGTCTCAGATGCAAAGGGCCAATAATTTCGCAAGCCTCAACCACTAGAAGTCAAGCAAAATGGAGTCTGAACCCTGGGGGACAGCAGAGGACACCAGAGCAAGGAGGGAAGTAGATTTGCAAATGACTGCCCTAAGCCGCCTCCTGACAGACTGAGGGATGACCCAGCTGAAAACATAAAGAAATATTATGCAGTTCTTTCTGGAAATGCTCTGAACCTCTATAGGTCTTACAAAGCAACAGTTATGTAAAAATACAACTGTAAAAGAAGACCTTATCACATATCAAAGGAAGAAAGGAAGGAACATTCAGAAAGTTATGTTGAAATAGTTAAAAATTTAGAGAAATAACTGTTTAGGTTCTCACTTGAATAATATCAAGTTATGTTCAAGATTCTTTGAACATATGTAAATAAACAGGACAAAAAATAAGAAACTATAATTGAAGAATTGAAGGGAAGGCAGGCATATTTGACTATATAAAAAAAGTTTAACTCCTAGGTATTTTATTCTTTTTGTTGCAATTGCAAAAGGAGTTATTTTTTCCACTTCTTTTCCTGACACTTTGTTATTTGAGTACAGGAACGCTATGGATTTTTGAACATTGATTTTGTATCCAGAGACTTTACTGTATTATCCTTATTGTTTCTAGTAGTGTTCTTGTGGAGTCTTTAGGGTTTTCTATATAGAGAATCATGTCATCCACACATAGTGAGAGTCTGACTTCTTCCTTTTCTATTTATATGCCTCTTATATCTTTCTCTTGCCTGATTTCACTCGCTAGGACCTCCAATGTTATATTGAATAACAGTGATGATAGTGGACAGCCTTGCCTTGCTCCTGATCTTAGAGGGAAGGTTTTTAGTTTTTCACCATGAAGTATGATGTTGGCTGAGGGTTTGTCATAGATGGCCTTTATTATGTTAAGGTTCTTTCCTTCTATACTGATTTTGTTAAGTGTTTTGATTGTAAATGGATGCTGTATCTTGTCAAAGGCTTTTTCTGCATCTATAGATATGATCATATGATTCTTATTTTTTAATTTGTTTATGTGGTGTATCACGTTAATTGATTTGCACATGTTGAACCATCCCTGTGCCTCTGAGATGAAGCCCACTTGATCGTGGTGTATAATCTTTTTAATATGTTGCTATATTTGGTTCGCTAGTATCTCATTTGGGATTTTTGCATCTGTGTTCGTGAGAGATATTGGTCTGTAGTTTTCTTTTTTTGTGTTATCTTTACCAGGTTTTGGTAGCAGAGTAATATTGGCCTCATAAAATGTGTTGGGAAGTATTGCCTCTTCGATTTTTGAAAGAGTTTGAGGAGAATAGGTATTAAATTTTCTTTGAATATTTGGTAGAATTCACTGGTGAAGCCATCTGGTCCTGGACTTTTACATTTTGGTAGGTTTTTGATGATTGTTTTGATTTCCATACTGTGATAGATCCATTTAGATTTTTCAGTTCTTGTTTCAGTCTAGGAAG
>NW_006432943.1:3121810-3174033 GCF_000325575.1 Pteropus alecto
AGAATTCCCTCAATTTTTGTATGTCTGGAAAGGTCTTTATTTCTCCTTCATATCTAAAGGAGAGCTTAGCTAGATACATTTTTCTTGGCTGGTAGTTCCTTTCATTTAATAGTTTGAATATTGAATTCCACTCCTTGTTAGCTTGTAAGGTCTGTGCTGAGAAGTCTGAGGATAATCTAATGGATTTTCCTTTATAAGTTACCATTTTCTTCTCCCTGAGAATTCTGTCTTTGTCATTATTTTGATAATTTTAATAAAATGTGTCTTGGTGAAGGCCTTTTTTGGTTGAGATAATTGATTGTTCTCTTGACTTCTTGAATTCCAAACTCCAGCTTATTCCTTAGATTTGGGAAATTCTCGTCAACTGTTTGTTGAAAATGTCTTCTGGTCCCTGTTCCTTTTCCTCCCCTTCGAGAATTCTCATTATTCTTATGTTTCATCTCCTGATAGTATCAGCTAGTTCTTGTCTTTCTCTTTCATTATTTTTCTTTCTTCAGTTTGTCTCTTCTTCCTTTTGATTTATTTCTAGATTTCTGTCTTCGCTATCACTGATCCTTTCCTCCATTTGGTCGGCTCTATTTCCCAAGCTTGCTATTTCATTTTTCATCTCTTGCAGTGTGTTCTTTATCTCCAGAGGGACTATTCGGTTCTTTTTGAGGGTTTAAATTTCCTTGCTAAAGAACTCATCCTGCTCATCTAGGTGTTTTTCAATTCCTGAAATTGTTGATATGACTCATTTCAGAACTCACTGAGTTTTTTCAGAAGTACCATCCTGAATTCTCTGTCACTTAAATCGCATATTTCTATGTCTGTCAGTTCATTTTCTGGATATTGTTCTCTTTCTTTGTGAGACCTTGTCACCTTGGTTGTTCGTGGTGTTTAATTCTCCACCTGGGCATTAATGGAAGTGTATTCTGACTTTTTTTCCAGGTGTTTTTCTCTTGGTTTCCAGTAGGTGGCGTCTAAGCCTCTTGGATCTCTGCTTTATATAAAGATCTCTGCTTTATATAGAAGTTTAATCACGTTCGCTATCCTCAGTCTTATTTCTTGTCAGTGTTAGTGACAGTTTTGGTAGCATTTGTTCAGATTCCCCTCAGGCTCCATAGTGTTTGGTCTCGAAGGTATGGGGGGAGGGGCCTGCTGGGTTGGGAGTTGGGAGCTGCCATTCAGCCCAGGTTTTGCAACTGCTGTCCCCGCTTTTTTTTTTCAGCCCAGGTTTTGCAACTGCTGTTCCCGCTTTTTTTTTATTTCTCTGCTGTCCCCGCTTTTCTGCTTTCTGCCCTGATGACTGGGCACTGCCGCTGGCTTGGTGGGGTTCACAACTCTCCAAGGCAGTGCTGTTCATGGAAGTCGCCGCTGCTTATTCCCTCCCCCTCCTCCTACAGGGAGCTCCCGCTGTGAGAAGCAGTGTCTTTATTTCTCCCAGTCCACCACCCGACACCCGGGGTTCTGACCTTTGGTAGCTCTTATGCGCAGATCCCACGCTCAGACATGTTGGTGTGCAGTTTGGGTGTTTTTTGTTGAGTTTTAGATGTTCAGCTTATTGTTGTTTCAAGGGGAGAGATCTGGGGACGTCTCTCACTCCACCATGTTTCTGATGTCACTAAAAGTTTAACTCCTGTATGTAAAAATAAAATTAAATTTGGAAAAAAAATGTATTTGGTATAGAAAAATGCTGAAAGCACAAGTTTAGTTTGCAAAGGACATTGTTATGGACTCCCCCTAAATTCACATGTTGAAGTCCTCAGTACCTCAGAATGTGACTGTGTTTGGAGACGGGGAGTTTAAAAGGTAATTAAGTTAAAATGGGGTCATTAGGATGGGCCCTAATCCAATATGACTCATGTCCCTGTAAGAGAAGATTAGGACACAGAACGAAGACCATCTGAAGACACAGGGAGAAGACAGCCATCTATAAGCCAAGGAGAGAGGCCACAATAGAAACCAACACCACCAACACCTTGATCTCAAACTTCTAGCCTTCAGAACTGTGAGAAAATACATTTCTGTTGTTCAAGCCACCCAGTCTGTGGCACTTTGTTATGGCAGCACTAGCAAACTAATATATACAGGTACAGGTCTTTTACAGAAGAGAATACAATTAATAAACAAATAAAAGTGCTCAAAGCCAGAAGGGACATTCTCACAAAAGAGATGACTTTTGAGCTTGCTGAAAAAAATGAAGGAAAATGTTAATATCCAATGATTTTGTAATCAATATTCAGAGTTGGTTTTCTTGTTTTTAAAGAAAAGTACTTCATATTTTGCCAAAAATGAGTAAATTTGAAACAACACACTTTTTATAATTTTGTACACACAGACAACATACACACAGACAACATACTAATTTAAGCCTTGTTCAAATATAAATGTGTGTCAGATCTAGAAGCTACCTGTATTCCTTTGATAAGGTTTTGTGGTGAGCTAATCTTAAAGTAAGATATTAAGTGCGTTGAATCTGTTCGTATTGCACAGAGGTGAATATGATAGACAGCCACATAACTACACAGTGATTACTTTCTAGGGTGCCATCGAAAGCTGCAAAGGTGGAAAAACCAAAAACCACGCTTTGCGGGAACCCAGGTGTCCTATTCAGTGCTTCTCCGCTAGATCAGACTCTAGGGAAGGTGGTCTGTCTAGACCAGTTAGCTGATCCTGGTGATCAAACCCCATCTCCCCCAGAGCTCCAATTCCAGAGAAAAGGGAGGAAGGGAACTTATATATTTTGACGTTCTCTCTTTATGTGTTGGGCATTCCTCTAGAGGCAAGAGACCAATCTTATTCAACTTGTATCCCCCAATATTGGCACAAACTATTATATGCTTATTAACTGTCTGTTAAAAGACCTGAATTGAGGAGTATATGGGACACTATTAAGGGTCCAAATATCCATCTGATCGGCATACCTGAAGAAAATCAAGATGTTGAGCAGCTGTTTGAAGTAATAATGATGGAAAACTTCCCTCACCCGGTGAAGGAAATGGACATAAAATCTCAGGAAGCTCAGGGATCCAAAAACCAGGGATCCAAAGGAGCCCACACCAAGACACATCATAATTAAAATGTCAAAGGTTAAATATAAAGAAAAAAATATTAAAAACAGCAAGAGAAAAAACAAATAGTTACTTATAAGGAAACACATGACATACAGAGAACAAGATAACAATGAGGAGTTCTGTGATCTCATGCTCTGGTGTTCTTGTGCTCTGGTACTGGAGGCTGTGCTTTTGAAGGGTGGGAAAAGAAAATTACTCTGACATTTCAAAGGTATGTTATCCTAGATGCATAAGAACAATGGACAGAGCTCACTTAAGATAAAGATCGACATCTGATAAGAAAGCTACAGGCATGGGATGTGACTACCACTATGACCTGTCCAGTTAGGACTTTGTGATCAGACCATCTTGTGTGGTTACTTGGTCCCTGAGCTTGTTAGGCCTGCCATATGGCCCCCTGAGCTAGTCGGGTTTATTGCATAGCCACTTTTTCATTTGCAAACCAACAGTTCCACTCCTGGCTATTTATCCTAGAGAAATGAAAGTACATATCCATAAGAAAACTGAGATAGAATGTTCTTAGCAGCTTTATTCATAATAGCCCCAAATTGGCAACAAACTAAAATGCCCATTGTTAGGAAAATAGATAAACGAGGTGTAGTGTATTCAAAAAATGAAAATTAGAGAGAAAACAAAGAGAATGAACTTTGATATATAAAATAGCCTGAATTAATTTCAAACACATTAAGCTGAGTAAAAGATTATGAAATGTGTGGTTCTATTTTTTTTTTTAATTTTTATTTTTAAATGAGGCTAAACTAATATGTGATGAATAAAGTCAGAATAGTGATTGCCTCTGGGATGGAAGCAGGGTTTTACTGGGAAAAAGTTGGAAGGAACTTTCTGGAGTGATAGAGGTTTGAGTTCATGCATTTGTCAAAACTCACTCAATGTTACACTTAAGATTTATGCATTTTACTTGTTAAAAAAATTCAACTGAATAAATTTTAAAGATTTTATTGGCTTTATTCAACAATTAATGAATTGGGCAGCATATTGTCTAGCAGACAGAAAGGAGATCTGAGGAGCTGCACTGAATGAGACTTTTATAAGTAGAAGGGAGTTGGAACAAGAAAGACATACAAGGCAAAAAGGTAGGTTGGTTATTGCAATATCACTTTCCTTTAGGGAACAACAGGGGCTGTCAGGCAGATTACCTCGCTAGTGCTGGTCAGGCAATTCCTGATAGACTGGTTTAAGATCCCATTTCTGGGACAGCTGAAACTATAAGTATTGGTTCAATATTACCTAAAGCATTATACAGATGTAATGCAATCCCCATAAAAATCCCATCAGCATTTTTTAAAGAAATAGAACAAAAAATCATCAGATTTGTATGGAAGCACAAAAGACCCCAAAATGCCAAAGCCATGCTGAGAAAAAAGAATGAGGCTGGAGGCTTCACTCTGCGCAACTTCATATTATACTACAAAGCGAGAGTAATCAAAATGGCATGGTACTGGCAGCAAAACAGACACTTGGACCAGTGGAACAAAAACAAGAGTCCAGAAGTAAACCCATATTTATATGAGCAAATAATCATCAACAAAAAAGCCAAAAACATACAGTGGAGAAAGGAAAGCCTCTTCAATAAATGGTGCTGGAAAAACTGGAAAGCCACCTGCAAAAGAATGAAACTAGACTGTTGTGTCACCACACACCAAAATTAAATGAAAATGGATTAAAGACCTGAATATAAGACCTGAAACAATAAAATGTATAGAAGAAAACATAAGAATTAAACTCAAGGACCTAGGACTTAAAAAGGATTTTACGAATTTGACCTCAATGTCAAGGTAAGTAAAAGCAAAAATAAATGAATGGGACTACATCAAACTAAAAAGCTTCTGCTCAGGAAAAAAAAAAAAAAAATCAATAAGGAAACAATGACCTTAAACATCACATTAGAACATCTTGACAATAAATATTTATAGAACATTTCATCCCAAAACTGCAGAATACACATTCTGTTTAAGTGTATATGAAACATTCTCTCAGACTGATCACATTTTAGGCCACAGAACAAATTTCAATAAATTCAAAAAGATTAAAATCATATCGAGCATTTTTCTAACTATGCCCATGTGAAACTGACATTAACTACTAGAAGAAAATGGGAAAATGATCCAGCAATCCCTCTACTCCAAAGACTTGAAAACTTATATCCATAAAGATATTTGCACACCAATGTTCATAGCAGCATTATTCACGGTGGTCAGGACATGGAAGCAACTGAAGTGTCCTACGATAGATGATTGGCTAAAGAAGCTGTGGTACATATATACAATGGAATATTACTCAGCCATAAGAAGAGATGAAATTCGGCCATTTGCGACAACATGGATGAACCTCAGGATAATCATGCTAAGTGAAATAAGCCAGACAGAAAAAGTTGAAAATCACATGATATCACTTATATGTGAGATATAAACCTAAAAGCAACAAATGAACAGGACAAACAGAGACTCAGGGACATGGACAACGGACTAGTGGTTACCAGAGGGTTGGGGGTGAGGGAGGAGAGGGCAGGTAGACAGGGTAAAGGGGGTTAAATATAGGCAGGTAGAGGGAGGGTGAAGTGGGTAAAGGGGATCAAATATATGGTAGCTGAAAGAAACTGGACTTTGGGTGGTAATCACACAATAGAATATATAAATGTCAAATTAGAGTGTACACCTGAAAATTATATAATTGTATTAACCAATGTTATCCCAATAAACTTAATAAAAAAAAGTCTTGGTTTGGTGATGTGGAGCTTAGCATAAGCAATTCCATTTGTGTCCTGTTGTCTTGTTTTTAATACTCTATATGCAAATTTTACCTAAAAACTAAAAACCATAAGCAAATATTGAACTATATGTAGTAAAATCTTGAAATCTTTTAAGTGTAAAGTATTCTGTCTGCAGCTTATATTGCAATATTGAAAAAATAAGATGCTGAGCAAAGAATTTAAATAGACATTTAAATAAATGTTTACTTACTTTCCAAAGAAAATATACTAGTGGCTAATGAGGACATGAAAACATGTTCAGTATCATTTGTCATAAGGAAAATGCAAATCAAAAACCACAAAAAATTATCACTTCACACCTATTAGAATGGCTATAATCAAAAAGATAGACAATAACAAGTCTTTGTAAGAATGTGGAAAAATTGGAACCCACATATATTGCTAGTGGGAATGTAATATGGTAGTCACCATGGAAAACAGTTTGGCAATTCTTCAAAATATTAAACATAGACTTATCATATGACTCAGCATCTTCACTCTTAAGGTATATACTCAAGAGAATTGAAAACATATGTCCACATAAAAATTTTTGTATAAATGTCCACAGGAGCATTATACATGAAAGACAAAAATGGAAATAACACAAATGTCTGTCAACCAATAAGTGGACAAATACAAGTGGTATATCCATACAACGGAATATTATTCAGTCACAAAGAGGAATAAAGTACTGATTCACCTATAACATGAATGAATCTTGAAAACATTGTGCTAAGTGAAAGAAGCCAGACACAAAAGGCCACATACTGTCTGATTCCTTTTGTTTGAAATGTTTAGAATAGGCAATTCTATAGTTGTAGAAAGTAGATAGCAATGTAGAGTAACTGCTTAATGGGTATAAGATTTCTTCTGAGAGTCACAAAAATGTTCTGGAATTAGTGGTAATGGTTGCACAACCTTGTGAATATGCCAAAAACTACTGAATTGTACGCTTTAGAAGTGTGAACTTATGAGACTTGTATCTTAATTAAAAAATATGATGACTCAGTGGATGGGATGGAGGGATGGTTGGATGGAAAGACACATGGTAAAACGAAGCAAAATGTTAATTGTAGAATTTAGGTGGTGGTTATATAGGTGTTCATTGTGTAATTCCATCAACTCTTCTGTATATTTACAACTTTTGTAATAAAGTGATGGAAAAATAATGAATAATTAACACAACTTTTAAAGTATTCTACCAACATATATCAAAGACTTTTTTTAAAAAATAAAAGCAAAAATAAATAGATGATAGGCGATAGATAGATAGATAGATAGATAGATAGATAGATAGATAGATAGATAGATAGACAGACAGATAGATAGATAGGTAGAAGATAATAGGTAATAGATAGATGATAGGTAGATGCCAGCAAGTCTGCATCAGCAACCTAATTGAAGGAAATAATCGTATCTTAGTTAGAAAAAAAAAATGTATATGGAAAGAAGTTTCCTAAAGTGGTGTTTATCATAACAAAGCATTTGGAAATACACTAAATAAACACTGTGATAGAAATGAATATCAAAGCACAAAGTGAGGTGTGTGATAGTGTAAAACTTCAAAAATATTTTCTATAACAACTTTTTATATTGAACCCATTCCACAGGAGGGGTGGACATAATCTCAATTAAGAATTTTCCCTCTTCTAGAGCCTTATAGCTGGGTTTTGGGGCACCTACACAGTGCCAAGGTGTGGTGTATACAGAAAGCAGGCAAGTGATGGGCGGGACTACTCTTCCAGGCATTTGTCTATCCTGGTGTCAGCTAGAACATCTATTGACCCATCTGATCCTTAATCTTCAGAAAACTCTTTCTGCCAATTGCAACTTCATCACTATTTTGAAATACTATGAAAAAATTGCAATTTTATCTAAAACTTCATTCACATTTTCACAGGAAATTTCACAAGCAATTTCAAAGTGATCTTTGTCATGAAAGAAAGGAAATTGCTGTGAGATTCTTTTAAAACAGTTACAATTGTTAAAAAAATATTAATTGTTTATTACCTGTTTGTATGAGCAAAGATTTTTTATCAAGAATTTGAAGAGATCATCATTTAAAGTTTTTATCAAAATGGTGGCCAGTCATTTCAAGTACAATACTGGATATTAAAAAGTTTTGTTTATGGAATCGAGCTCGTCTTTTGTTAAGAAAATGGAAGAGACAGTATTTAGAAGTAATGTACAAATCGAATATTTAGCAAACACTTGCTCTCTATTTTATTTTTCTTCCCATAATCATATAATATACAAAATGGGTGATTTTTACCAAGTGTATATAGATTTCCTCCAAAGCACTAGTTTTCCCCCCGAGTATCCTACAAATGCTGTAATTTTCTATGTATGTCAAGATGTGTACAAGTTTGGGAAATCCCTATGGCTAAATGTTACCTCTGAAGCACCTCACATAATCTCCTTAATAGGTTTAGGTTTAGTCTTTTGGAAATGAAAGCTTTCTTTGTTTTGTTTTGTTTGATTTCTGCCTTGTCACATCATCCCTGAGGCAATGAGCCTGGCTGGCTACTCATGCAAAGGGAAGACTAGAAAGAGAAAAAACATAAAAGGTTGGTAAAAGGGTATAGAAACTTTCAGGAATTAGATGAGAAAGGTCTGAAGCTATAATGTAAAACATGGTGACTATCGTTGATAACACTATATTATATAATTGAAATTTGCTTAGAGAGCGCAACTTAAATGTTCTCACACATACACACAAGAGAAATATGTGAGGTGATAGACGTGTTAATTAACTAGATGGGGGAAATCCTTTCACAATGTATATATATTTCAAATCATCATGATGTATATTTTAAATACCTTACAATTTTACTTGTCAATTATACCTCCATAAAACAGAAATTTAAAAAAATTTGAAGGACAAAAAGTAATATCTGTAAATCGACAGTTCTTAAAATGTGGTCTATAGTCCACGAAGGGACCCGGATACCCTTTCAAGGGCGTTACAAAGTCAAAACTCTTTTCATAATAATACCAAGTTTTTATTTGCTCTTTTCATTTTCATTCTCTCATGAGAGTACAGTACAGGTTTCCAGAAGCTACCAATGTAATGTTGTAACAGATTGACTACAGAAGTTGATATGAGAATCCAGCTGTCTTCTATCAAGCTAGACGAGAAAGGGATTTGCAGAAATGGAAAACAATGCCACCCTTCTCGCTGATTTTCTTGTTTTAGAAAATAATTATTTTTCATTAAAATGTTATTTATATTAATATGAAATATGTTTATTGTAGTTATTTTAATTAAATTAATAAATATTTTTAATTTTCCAGTTTTAACATCTAGTACATTAAATATCACAGCTATAATCCACAAAAAAATTCTTTGGGATACCAATAATTTTTTATAGTGTAGAGGGGTCCCAACACCAAAACCTTTGAGAACCACTGCCAAAGTTTTATTTTGCCCCACATCTAACATGGCAAAAAACTGTGCGGCCATTGAAATGAAGCATGAAAACATACTTATTGATATGTTCAACAATTAATGAATTGAGCAGCATCTTATCAGATAGAAAAATTGTTAAGTGGGTGTGGTGTGATCCCACATTTAATTAAAATAAATGTGTGTACCCATAAAATGTATAAAAGCATACATACTAATTAATGCTAATTATTTTTACTTTGTAAGATTATAGAGATATTTATGTTCTTCTCTATCCTTTTTCTGTATATAATAATTAAAATATTTTTTATAATGGTAAAAAACACACAACACAAAAGTCACCATCTCAACCATCTCCAAGTGTGCAGTCCGGTAATGCTCAATATTCATATTACTGTGAACCAGATCTCCAGAAGGTTTTTATCATGCAAATCTGAAACTCTATACCCATTAAACAACAACTCCCCATTTTTTGTCCCCACAGCCCTGACAACTACCATTCTACTTCATGTCTCTATGACTTTGACTCATCTAGGAACCTCATATGAGTGGATTTTAATTTCCCAGTTTTAACATCTAGTACATTAAATATCACAGCTATAATCCACAAAAACATTCTTTGGGATACCAATAATTTTTGACTTTGACTCATCTAGGAACCTCATATGAGTGGAATTATATAGTATTTGGTGGTTGTTGGTGTGTGTGTGCGTGTGTGTGTGCGTGTGTGTGTGCGTGTGTGTGTGCGTGTGTGTGTGTGTGTGTGTGTGACTGACTTATTTCACTTAGGATAATATCCTCAAGGTTTATCTATGTTATAGCACATGACAGGATTTCCTTCCTTTTCAAGACTCAATAATATTTCATTATATGTATAGATCACAGTTATTTATATATTTATCCGTCGATGTACATTTGAGTTGCTTCTAGGTATATTAATTTAAAAAAATGAATTTACTTCATAAACAGAAAAAAAAATAAAGCTTTCTCCATTTTGGAAAAAGACTACACATACTCCCTGGCAAAGGTAACAAAGAGAAGTACAAAGGTCTTCAACTTAAGTTGATCAGCCTGTTGTGCAGGACTCTGAGGAAGTTAATCGACTAGGATGGGAAAAAAAAGATTGTCCCTAATCCTAACATCCATGAGGAAGAAATAAGGATTTTGGCTGCTTTTCTGCACATAAAATCTAGAAATCTACCCAGAATATGCAATTTATTTTATTTGACCCTTTCACTCTGAATATTGGCGTCTCCGCTACTGGCTAGCTCATCGTACTCTCTCCTCTCTGATTTAGTACAAGGAAGCTCATCTAGACAGTCTCTGACTTTCACATATGCTGCATGTGTATGGGCAAGGAGTCTGAACGTTTACCATAATGTAAGGAGATTCTGTCCCCAGAGAGATAAAACCATTATAAATCCCTAATTGCATCTTGCCTTTTGGATAATTTGACGGTGTGTGTTTCTAGCATTCTTTTTTAATAGCCATACAAACCTCTTAAAAACTTTTTTTATTATGGACAATTTCAAATATATACAAAAGTAGATGGAATAGCATAATGTACCTCTATTTCATGTATCTTTTGCTGTGTAACATACCACTCTAAATTTTGTGATACAAATCAAGAACAATTTTACTATGTTCACGGATTCTGAAGGTGAGGAATTTGGATGGCGAACAGTTGAGATGGCTTGTTTCAGCTCCACAGTGTCTGGGGCTGGTGTGATTTGAGTCATTGGGGCTGGAGTCATCTGCAGATTTCTTCACTCACACGTCTGCTCTGGGGCTGGGATGACTTGAAGGCTGAACTTAACTAAGGTTGTTGACTAGAGCATCTGATACACATGGCCCCTCCTTCTGACTTGTGCTTCTCATAATATGGCAGCTGGTTTCCCAGAGAGAGCATCTTGAGAGGAAGTGTCTGGAGAACAAGTATACCAATAGATTCAGGTGGGAGCTGCATAGCTTTTTATGACCTAGCTTCAAAAGTCACATTGTGTCATTTGTTATGCCATAGGCTTATAAAAGCCTACCCAATATTCAAGGGGATGTGACACAGATTTCCACCTTTCTAGGGAAGGATAGAAAGGTCAAATTACAGAAGAATATCTGAGATGGAAACTATTGTCACTGCCATATTTGGAAAATAAAATCTACAGCAACCATTACTTAACGATCTCCCAACTTTAATAAGTGTTCATTCTTGTTTCATCTATACTCACACTCGCTTTCCTCTTCTTGCTGAGTTTGTTTGGAAGCAAATCCCAAACATCATATCAGCACACCCATAAAGACTTCAGTATGTGTCTCTAAAAGATGAGGATTCTTGAAAAATAGCCACAATGCCATTATCCACCTTAAGAAAAATAACTTGTTTAATATCATTAAATATCCAGTCTGTGTTTCCCTGATTGCCTCATAAACGCTCTTAAATAAAGTTTATTTGCTTGAATTGGGATTGAAATAAGATTATTTCTAGAATTTTTGAATAGGTTCTTTAGTATGAGCTTTTCTTTCAGAAGTGAAAGCACATTTGGCCTGCTTACTACATCTGAAGAGCATAAGATTGAAGATAAATATTTGTTTTAATCAACACTAATAGTTTCAGACCTGGTTGCAAATGAAGTAAGTTAATGAGACCCATGTTTCTAATTAATAGTATTTTACATTTTCTATTCATTTTGTGAAATAATAAAAAAAAATCCAATGCAACATTTAAGTAATTATACAATCACTCTTGAACCAACTATTCAATAAAAGTTGTAGAAGCAACTGCCAGCTCGTTGCCCACTCCAACATTACTCAGGCCACAATCTGGAGGCAATCAGTGGCTCTTACAAGGTCTTAGTCACCAACACTAAATAGGTTCCACCAACAAGAACTGTCTCCTACACAGCCCACTTTCCTTATTAACATCTTATCTGAAGTCAACAAAGCAGAGAATACTTTCACTCTACTTCATAGCACTTATTTCTTCAAAGAGCTCAAAACTATTTGATGCCTGGCCAAAAGTCAAGAACATAGTAGAGTGTCTAGCCTTAGGATAGGAAACCTCTGCCCTATCTCCCTACCTCAAAGGCTTTCCTATGTCTAATGCATTTTCTTCAATTGTCCCTTCTGTGTCCCATATTTGTTTACACTTTTTACAGAGCCTGGGGGTAACAATAAGTAATGTCCCACTTAATTCACAGTAGTATGCTTTCTTGGCATGAGTATAATTACTAGGGTCTTCCAGGGTCTTCATCATCGCAGAGACAGGTAACCAAAACTGGGCCGTCAGCTCTCCTCTGAGGGCCTTTGAATAATCCTTCAGTTGACACTATAATAGTTATTGTGTAAACCCCTGGGCCTTATGAGTCTTATTGTAGGGACACTTCTTGCTTTCTCTGACACCCTCTGGCTCACTTAGTGGCTGCAGGTATCCATTTTCTTACAGACACAGAGAGACACATATTTATAGGATATATATAGACATATGCTTAATAGAAGAAAATTAGAAATCCTGTCTATAACTATAGAGAAATGCACATCCTAGTTCTATAAAGAGACGCCTACACAAGAGAAGAAACAGAACATCTACAGTTTGCCTTCTTAAAATATAAATCTGATCATATTACATCCCTTCCCCCAAGCTTGAAACCCTTTCAATGGCTTCCCATTGCTCCAAGGATATCTCTAGATCCTGCAATGTCAGTCTCTACGTCTCTAGCTGCCCCTCTCTCTGATCCAGCTGCTCCAGCCTTCTCTCAATCCCTTACACCCCATGCTCTCCTACCTTCGCATATGCCATCTCCTTAGCCCCAAATGATTCCCCACCACCACTCCCTCTTAGTTGTTAAATCATCTTTCAGGTTTCCACTTAAGCATGACCTCCACAGGAACTCCCCCTGCTCCCAAATTCAAATACTCACACATACATGTGTAAAGCACCATGATCATCTTTGGAGCATCTACCACACTTGTAATTTTACTTTTGTGTGATTTTTTTAAATGTCGTCTGCCTCCCCAGTAAGACTAGAAGCTCCAGAGTGCAGGGACCATTCCGGCTTACTGCTGCCTAGCTGAGTGCTTGGCACATAGTAAGCACCCAATAAATATTTCAGTGATGAGATGAATAAATGAATATGTGAAAGGAACTTTGAAAACAGCATGTACTCTGTACATGTTAACTTCTTTCTCTCCAGCCCCTAGTACATATTTCATGCCCCTTAAAACTGCAAAGTGTCTAATTATAATTAGTTTCTGAAATGACAATTTCTATTTATATCATTGCATATTCCTCCTCCGATATGCCCATATATTCCTCTTAACTGGCACAGTAAATCAAAACAACTTGGATCCGGGAGACAACAACTCATCTGATCTCAATCAACAGATCATCATGTATGCAAGTCTCTTTTCTTCGCTTCCTCATTTATGTTTTCCCAGTTTCCATATTAGTAACTCACATGTGGACCACACCAGCCCACATCTCAGCATGTCATAAGGATTCACTACTTAGAAAACTCACAATGATCCACTCACAATGATTCAAATCGCCCAAATATTCTAAAGAAATCAGTGTAATTTGCAACACAACAAGGGCTTGGGGTGGGATGTAGGATCAATGTCATGACAAGGCAGAAAGAGCCTAGGCATCTGCTTTTTTATCTCCATGTCTGCCATCATATGATTTCCTGGTAGCTTGGGGTTTCCATATGAATTTTTTTCTTATGTGTAATTGTAGGACATCAACTTGATTCCCACTGCAAAACAGTAACTGATATATACACACAAAAATTCTCCAAACTGTAACTTTCCTCAATTAACTATCCATTTAACTTTTAAATTGCTTAAGAATAGACAGATCTATTCAAACTAGATATAAATTTCAAACAATTCATTTTTATTTATTGCTTTATTGATGATGCAATCTAAGTGGAAAATTCTAAAGGTTTTGGTGTTATGTGCTTCTTCAACAAATATCTATTGGATACCTACTAAGTGCCAAGTGTGATGCCATGGGTTTGATGAGTGTAGTAGATAAGACAAATCTTGCCTCTGATTTCACAGAGTTTATAATCTAGCAGATGAGACCAACATAGACCAACATTTATAGTGCTAACAAATGTGGTATGTTCTAGCAAGTTGAAGAGGCTGTCATGGTGTCACCAGGAGATGTCAGCTGCCTGGAGTTTCAGGCAAAGATTCTTTGAGGAAATTGCATTTCAGTTGAGACAGGCCACTATCTGCTTCGGGTTGTGTAACTACCTTCACATCCCAGTTCTGACACTTGGACATGTTAATGTCTCAGAGCTTGGTTTCTCTTGTAAAATAAGGATAATACACACCTGGCAGAGTTGTGAAGAGTAAGAGAATACAGATAAAGCACCTTTTAGGGTATCAGCCATATAGCAAGCCTTAAGTGCATGGTGTTTGTTATATATCAATGTAAGTATCAAAGGGAAACCAAAGAAAAATTTGACCAACAGCTAAAGATGAATGTACAGAGGAGAAATTTGGTAAAGGCTCCAAATTCAAGGAACAGCCACTACCCCACACTTGTTTGGAGCCTTCATGTCCTGAGTTTTAGATATTGGAGCACCGGATGCTTTAAGGCTCTGCTAACTGCGGTTTTCATGAGAAGTTGATAAGGAATCTTTGGAGGTGTTCCTTCCAGCTACAGGTTTGCCAATGCCCAGGTCAGATCTTTCAGGCAAAAGTAAGATGCTTGGGAAACAGCTCGCTGGCCAGAGGACACAAGGGTTAATCAGATTTTGGCAGGCTCAAGTGACAAGCAAGTCAGATGACGAGACAAGAGATGAATTCTCAACTAAATCCTCAACTAAAGGGTCAGAAGACCTAGCGCCACCCGAATGGGACCTGGAAGGGGAAAACACTGCTGTTGCCACTAGAGCGCATAGGACGCTGTGCTTCGGGAAGCTGCCCTGGGATGCCCCGCGCTCTTCACAGGGCGCTCTCTTCCCAGGCTTCCTGGGCGCTTGGATCCTAGCCATGTCTGCACCTTTCAAATGCGTGTGAGTGATTTCATAAGTGGACGTGACCGCCACCGAGGGGAAAGCGTGCAAGGAAGTGGGAATGAGCGGGGGAGGCGGAGAAGAGGAGCAGTGGGAGGGGTGCAGGGCGCAGTGGGAGGGGGAAGGCGGAGCGGGCGGGTGGAGGAAAGAAGAAAAGGGCGCTGTGGTTTGGCGAGAGGAAGTGCGCGAGCTTGACTCTTGCTGCGCGGCTGCTCGCGGGTTGGCCAGCAAGGTGAGCCCGAGATGTCGCTGCGCTTGAAGCCGGGGCTGCCGCTGCCGCCGCCGCTGCTGCTGCTCCTGGGGCCGCTCGTTGTCTTCTACTCTCGCGCCCAGGCGGGACCCGCGCAAACAGAGGACGCCGTGGAGCTGGACTTCTCCACCGAGCGGCCGGTGCACCTGGTGAGCCCTGAGTTCCTGTCTTTCACCATCGACGCCAACCTGGCCACGGACCCGCGGTTCCTAACCTTTCTGGGGTAAGCGCCTGCCTGCGGGTCCCGGTGCCCCTGTGCCCTTTCCTGTCCTGACATCCACGGCCACTCGCCTCCTCTCCTCTCTTCTTCTCTTTTGTCTCTTTTGCCATTCTCTCTCATTCATTCTCTCTCTCTCTCTCTCGAAAATTTGTGTGCAATTAACAAAAATTATTAAGTATGCTATGATACATATCTCCTCCTCCTCCCCGTCTCTCTCTTTCTCTCTCTCCCTCCCTCCCTCTATACTGCGCTTGCCTCCCGACTTCATTCATTCAGCAAGTGCTCACCGAGTGCCAACTAAGAGCCAAGTATTAAAGAGAAACAGAAATCGGAGAAACTTCCCCACTGCCCCAGCAACGCCCGGAAGAGGGACCCGGGCAAGTGCACCTGGAGGGCTGTGAGCGCTTGAATTTGCTGCACGGTGTAGGACAAGTGAGACTGTGGACCAGGTTTCTGTCTCTTAAACTGTTAGGAAGGTTTTACACACACACACACACACACACACACACGGTCAAATGGAAAAGACCTTAAAGAATAAGCTTACTTACTCTACATATATATTTAAAAATTTTTTAATTATATATAATATATGTATTTTAAATAACTTTTAAAGAGCAGTTTTAGGTTCACAGCTAAAATGAGCACAAATTACAGATTTCCCATACTACACTTTTTAAAAAAATCTAAATATCAAATAAATGAGACCTGGAAGGCTATTGCAGTGACTTACAGAGCCTTATTAAAAAAATACCTCTCCAAGATGAGGCTGAAAATTGTGGCACTGCTTTATCGGCTGTAATATCTGTCTCAACTGGGAAAGACCAAACCCGGTACACTGGCCCCTACCCCATGAGTGCAGGCTGATCCCAAGCTGGGGAGACTACAGAGGTCCCAGGCCATCTAAGCCACTCATCTAGGTCATAAGAGCCTCCAGAGATGGCTACACCGCAACCAACCCAGGCAGCTGGGAATCCCACCATTGCCAAATGCCTACATCCTGTCCTTCCTGTGCCATTACTAATTTGAGTCATTTATTCTGCAACTAAAAGCAGGTAGCCTACTGGTTAAGAAATTGGCAGTCAGATTACACTGGCTTGATTCCCAACTCTGCCAAAGCTGAGTGGCTTCGTTACCTGGCAACTCCAGCCTCAATTTCCTCGCCTCTAGAATGAAACTTCTGTAAAAACTTTCTCCTATTGTTATGAGGATTTGATGAGATAATACATAAATATTTAGCACAGTGTTTGACACAAAGTGTTCGTAATTTAAGCTAATTGCTTCTTTCTGAAAAATGTCAAATATTTGCTAACCATTCACCAGTTCTCTGTGTGTTTCTTTTGATCATAGTTAACCTCCATCTTTCCCCCTGCGGCAGGAGAGGGAGAATTTCCTGGTGGAGAGAAGTCTCATTTTTTGTCCTCCCCTTTAGAGATAAAAAGCTGATACAGGAAGCAGCCGGTTGGGAGACAGAAAGATTACTCTGGAGAAACACTGAAGTGTAAGGCTCCATATCTGAGGCCCCAGCCCCAGCTTGAGGGGAGAGGGTGACAGGAGAAGAAAAGATGTGAGGGTACTTGACTGAAAACTGAGAGATTAAGTAAATGACCACTTAATGAATTGTGAGAACTCAAGTCCTATTTTGCTGCTGAAGCCAGCATATGCCCACCTCTCCCCCAAGGAAGGGCATTTACGGATTCCTTCCTGGAGAAACTGGTCCAAAAGAAAAAAACGTACTTTTGGGGGCCAGGCCTGATCACCCTGTAGTCAAACTAAACAATTGACTAGCACCTAACTCCACCCCCACCCCGCACCACCCCCCCACCCGCCCAAATACACACAGAACTTCCAGTCTGCCATTTAGTGAGTGCGATACCTTTGCCTCTTCTTAAACCTAGTCTCTTCATTTCCCAAAGCACTGTTTCTTCCTCTCTGGCCCCTAGCTTTTTGTTAAAGGATGGCTGATAATGAAAACCAAAAAAGCATAGCATGCAATCAATTAAACTGCTTTTTGGTTTACCAAACAGTGTATTACTATTCATGTGGGCTTCTCTCCAGGGCTGGCTCCTGGCTACTCCAGGTTCCTTCTTTAGCAAAAGCTGTCTTCAAGGATGTCCCAAGAGGCATCTGCAAGCACACCCACTCTCTTCCTAGCTGAGATCTAAAAGACTGCAGCTCAAAGAGGCAAGAGCTCCCTCTCCTTCTCATCTATGACCTAGCTTTTGAATTAGGGTCTGAGGATCCGACTCCCCAGGATGGTTAGCACAGTGCCCAGAGTATCTTGGCCATCTCAGCTGACAAAACATTTAGCTTTCATCTCAGAAGACAACACTAAGCTTAATATCTGTTCACAAGAGCAGAGGGTGAGATGAGCCTTGGTTTATTACAGTTCCTCAAAAATGAAGATGCTCTGGTGAAGACTGCAAGAGCTAAGCAAATGAAAGCCGAAGTAATAAGAAGGAGAGGATAATAAACCTAGCTGATGCTAATTGAGCCTTTGTCATATGCCAGGCCCTGTTCTAAGCACCTCTGAGGTATTAATTTAGTCCTTGATACAAAACTCTGAGGTCAGTACTATTATTATCCCCATTATAAAAATGTAGAGATTGGGCCTTAGGGAGATACAATAACTTGCTCATGGTCAGCCAGCCATTACAGGAAGGAGCAGAATTTGAAAACAGAAGCTAATTGCAGAACCGAGATTACACGCAAAAAAGTAAAGCAGTTTATATATTTTTAAAGGCAACAGGGTAGGATACTGTAGAAAAAGATTGTCCAGAAACAAATTGGGAAGATTGATATAATGAAAAGAAGCACTGACCTGAGAGCAGAGGATTGGGGTACTTCTAAAGTCCCTCCCAAGAGGCCTAATCAAATTTATCAGACGGCATGGTTCTATTTCCCATGATGACAAACAGATGTGTGTTTTTTTTTTCACATTTGCATTTAGAAAACATAGAGTACACAGAATTTAAATGACAATGATAGAACAATCTAGAATTGTAAAGAAGCATCATTCGGTTTGCCCTCTTCCCAGAGGTATAATCAACAACACAATCAAGAACTACCTAAGCCTGACTATGCAAAGCTCTAAAGATGCCCTAGACCTCAAGGATGGGAGGGTTGAGACCAGCACTGCTCGATAGAAACAGAACGTGAGCCTCATATGCAAGCTACGTATGTAATTAAAAATTTTCTAGTGCCATGTTTAAAAAAGGTAAAAAGAAACAGGTGAAATTAATTTTAATAATATATTTTATTTAACATAAACTATCTAAAATAATATTTCAACATGTAATCAATATAAAGATATTAATGAGATGTGTTACATTCTTTTTCGAACCAAGTCTTCAAGATTTGGTATATATTTTCTACTCACAGCACATCTCAATTCAGACTAGCTACATTTCAAGTGCTCAACAGTCATATGTGGCTAGTGGTTACTGTACTGGGTGGTGCAGTCCCCATTTCAGTGTAGAGTACTAAGTCAGTGGCAGAGATGACAGTACTACAGAGCAAAAATGTGGTGCTTGCTTTTCAGCACCTGGTATTCCTAGGTGGTCTCCCATCCAAGTACTAACCAGGCCCAACCCTGCTTAGCTTCACGAGATCAGATGAGATCAGACTTGTTCAGGGTGCTATGGCCGTTTGGCCTACTTTTTAAAACAACCTTTACTCAGTGCTGTACTGGAACCAGCTTGCACCAGCTGTGAAATGTGTGCATCTCTTTCCAACTCCCTATTCAGTGATATCAACACTGGTAGCTTGAAATCAGCCCTGGTGGGAATATTTACACCATGGACATTGGCAAACATTAAAAAATATGTCACTTTTTTTCAAGGAACTAGCTTACTAGCACACACTGCTTCACTTCACTGCAGCCATTTAATGTCACAGCCGTGAAATGACTCTTTTTATCCCTAAGAGTCTTTCAGCATCTGAAATCTTAAGTTAAAATCTCTCATTCTTGGACTATACTTCGTACTCTCTTAGCTCTTTCATTCTGTGGATCCCACCACGACTATTTTTTAAGTACCTCCACTGAACAGCTTCCTCTTCTCTCTACTTCTTCGGTATCAGGGCTTCTTATTTCGGACTTGCTGATTTATCATATGAACCACTTTTGTGATAATATCCCCACATCCCTGCCCCATTTTTCCTGTTAAAATCCCCAACCTAACTTACTCTGACTATATTTTCCCTCTTTGGAATCTTTAGGGTGGCCATAAATTCTAAAAATGAAAGATATTATTTGATCATGAATTGTAATACATGTTAATAAACCATATTTATGTATTTGCCTCTCCTTCGAGCCTCAGTGTCCGCCCTATTTAGCTGGGCTATTGAGCCTGTGGGGGTGGAAGGGAATCTCCCAGCCATGCAGATTGATGTCACACTATAAATTCTTGGCCTCCAGACTTACTTGGCTCTTAGTGCTACCCCTTAACTCTTCACCTCCCTGCCTCCCTCATTCTCTACTTCCTTTAAAACTCTGATCCCATCTCTACCTCATCACTCATAGCCTGTGAACACATTTCTGTTTCCCAAAGAAAATGAAGTCACTAGACAGGAACTTCCTTTTCTTCCTGACATCAAAACTGCAGACATATCACGGCTATGTCCACCTTTCTTCCTTTCTCTCTTCTTAGGCCAGTTCTTCCGCTCTGCTCTGAATCCTGTCCCCTCCTACTTCCCAAAAGACTTTGTTCTATTAGTCATTTCTTCTCTTACCTGTATCTTTAACCTCGTTCTTTTTATCTCTTAGTATAGAAACATCTTCAAGCCTTTCCCATCCCAAACACCTCCCTGCACATATGCCTCTTTCTCTCTTCCCCCTTTGGAGCTTTCCTTACGGCCCATTCCTTCCTTGTTCCACTCTCATGATGACCCCATCATTGTGTCATCAAGCCAATCTCTTCAACATCATCAATGACCTTCTTTTATTACAAAATCTAACGAACACTTTTCAATCCTTATCTTATTCTTTCTGTTATGGGTTGAATTTTTGGATGTCCTCCCAAAAATTTATGTGTTGAATTCCTAACCCCTAGTATCTTACTATGTGAACTTACTTGAAAATAGTTTCATTGCAGACACAATTAGTTAAGAACTGGTCATATCAGAATGGGCTGAGCCCTAATCCAATGTGACTGATGTCTTAAAAAGGGGAATCTGGAGACAGACATGTACACAGAAGGAATGCCATGTGAAGATTAGAGTTATGCTGCTACAAGGAATGACCAGAAGCTATGAGAGATCCTTCCTCAGTGCCTTCAGAGGGAGCATGGCCTTGCCAACACCTTGATTATCAATTTCTAGCCTCTAGAACTATAAAACAACAAATTTCCCTTGTTTAAACCACCTAGTTGTGGTACTTTGTTACTGCAGCTTTAGCAAATTAATACAGTCTTCTGGAAGCATTTAGCAATGCTGACAATTGAAACATTTTCTCATCCCTTTGGGTAGGTGTCATTTCCATTTCCAGGGGTGTCCCCCACCTCTCTAACAGTTCTTCCCCATCTCTTTCTTTACCTTGTCTTAAACATTGATGTTCCTCAGACTTTAGACCTAGACCTTGTTGCACTTCATGTAATCTGAGTGGTCTCACCCACTTCCATGGCTTGAATTACTCTTTCTGCAGGAGTGTGCTAGGAAATGTTTAACAACTAGATCTCTAGGAGGAGGGAGACTGATGTCGGTTTTTTCCCTTATTTTTGTGGTATAAATAATCCCACCATGGCTGATCTCTAACTTCCAGCAGTTTAACAGGGGTTCTCAAAGTTTAACCACTGGCTCTCACGAGGTAGTAGGAACCAGTACAAAGCCGGCTCCAGCACACCTTTGCTTTTGTGTCAGACATAAGCAACTTATTTTTACATAAGGTAAGATAAAAATACCTGCAGACTTTTCTTTCCCCTAACAATCTGTTCCGGAAATGGAATATCCTTTTGTTATTTCCATGGCACTGTGGTGGTGGTAGATTTTTTTTTTTCCCTTTCTTGTTCCTGTGTATGATAGAAATACTGTACCTTTGATCAATTTTTTTGACATGTTTTACAGATGTTTTAAATCTGATTTTTGTCAGAGAACATAAATATTGTATTCTCAAAATAAGAAAATATTCCATTGCAAAGAAGACAAACAGAAAGGTCCTTAAATACTAATACTTTGAAGCATGTGATTTCCTTTACTTGGCAGGAGCCATAGCATTCATTGGGTTTCAATTTTGTTTAGAAAACAAAATTGTCTGGCCCCACTTGCCCTTTCAGCAGGCTGGACTTGACTGTTCATTCACTTAAACAGTATTTATTAAGCACAAGCTGTGTGCCAGGCACTAATCTAGATGCTTCTCTAGATGCTACAGAGATTCTGATGAGCCAGAAAGGTAAGGTCTCTGCTTTTACTTCAGGGGAGGGTCTGGCATAGATAGTAAACCAGAGAAACAAATAAAGAGCTAATTTCAGAGCGGTGAATGCTGCAAAGGAAATAAAGGTAGGACAATGTGATGGAGAGTGACCCAAGGTGGTACATTCAATACCTGTCCTCAGGCATCTGCCCCCAGCCGTGCACAAATGCACATCTATGATGCCACAGCTCCTTCTGCTTGGTGCTAGTTTTACTTCCACTTCCCAGAGAGCACCAGCCTCTCACCAGTTTACAAATACCATTCACACTGATATAAATGAGCTTCCTCTACCATCAAACACAACCAAAATGCCAAGGACCAGAATCAGCATCTGGCCAAAGGCAGTAGAACAAGATCATCCTGGAGTGACTCTGAGGAAGTGCCTTGTATCAGTTTTAGGGCCATGTCTCCTCATCTGTGAGCTGGGGTTACTAGTCACCGACTCAGACGGAGGACTCTCCATCCTAATACCTTACCTGTGTATCTTCTGAGCTCCAGACACACGTGGCCAAAGGCCTGATGGAAACATGTTTCAGCCTGATGAAAGGGCAAGTGTTGCATTGGCATCTAGAATTCTACAAAACTGAGTCCTCTCCCCCACCCCTTCATCCCTATCTCTAAGCTGTCACATATTCTTCATCTCGGCAAATAATATTACCTTCTTCCAAGATGTTTCCCATAGGTAATTCTTGACTCTTCTCCCACATCCAATTAAATACCAAATCCATGTTTCTACCTCCACATGTATCTTGAATTTATCCGCCTCTCTCCATTACCTCACCTCACCTCGGCCCATTACTTTCTGTCCACGTTAACATGACCCCAGTCTTGGTCCTGCTATTCATTTATTTACACTGCAGCCTGAGATGCTTTTCTAAAAGAAAAGTCTGGTGAGCTCACTCAACTGCTTTGAATCCTTCCACGGCTCCCCATTGTACTCTTAGACATGGTGACTTACGGGCCTTCCTCGATATGGTCCTGCTTATCTGCTTATCCTCTCCCAGCAACTCCACGCTCCACTCTCTAGGCTCTGCACACACCTGTCAGCCCTTCAGTGGTGCCATATGCTCTTAGGCCTCTAGTTTTGCACAGGCTTTTCCCTACGCCTGGAATAGTTCCTTCGATCCCACCTCATTATCTTTGATCTGGATGAGATTTATTCCTTGCAGATGTCCAACAGTGAAGGCCCTTCCCCTGGGAAACCTCTAACCACCCCTTGCCCCCAGCCCAAAGTTTCGGTTAATGTCCCCTTTGTTCTCATAGCACCGTTTGGGAATTGCCTGTTTACTTGTTCATCTATATCATGAAACTATAAATTACATGAGGACAGCAGCTGTGTCTGTCTCATTTGCTGTCGTATCCCCAGCCATGAGCATGATGCCTCCACAAAGTGGGCCTGTGGTAAATATTTATTGAAAACTTAATGGACGGCTATGTCTCCTTTAAGTAAATTTTTGTTTCTTCGTCTATTCTTAAACACACACACACACATACATACATACACAGAAACACACTCACTAAACCACCCTGTATAAATTAAAATATCATGTGCTTATTATAAAAAACTTGTAAAATACAAAAAAAGCAATAGAAAAGAGTCTATCATCCATCTTACCACACAGTAATCACTGTTATCTCCTTCTATAGGTATTGTTTTCATTGTTGAAATGACACTATGTCTACAGTTTGTTCATCTTATTGTGGTAAAATATACTAAACAAAATTTGTCATTTTAACCATTTTTAAGCATGTAGTCAGTCCACTGGCATTAAATACATTCACATTATGGTGCAATCATCACTACCATCATGTTAGAACTTTCACCTTCCGAACTGAAACTGTACCCATTAAACAATAATGCTCTATTCCCCCTCCCTACAGTTTATTTCTTTGGGTTTATAGCAGAATGGAACTGGTTTTTTTCTGAATCCTTGCTTAGTCCAAGTTAGCATCTCCATTTATTTTTAAGTGGTTTTGAGAACCCCATGGCAGATGCCATCCTTCTAGAGTTCTGGTGCTGTCAGGTATTTCAGTCAGGGCGAATTCCAGGCCGATTACATTTCTGAAGTCTCACTTTGTGTTACACTTCCTCGTGCCAGATCCACATATGTTCAAGGGCTAATGAAAATACTTTAACTTCTTTTAAGATCCATAGACTCCAAGAAAATAAACTTTTAGGTCAAAGAAAATGTTTTAACATATAATATTGGCATATTTAACTTTAAATAAATAAATAGTTTCATAACATATAATTTAAAAAAAAAAATTTGTGGAGAAACAGGCTCGTGAAGGAAAAAGTGCCTAGATAGTACAATTCTAAGCTCTCAAGTAACGAATATAAATGGTGAGGAGGACTTGCTGAGGTTTTTTAATGCAGGATATTTATTCTTTCGTTAATCTCCATCTTTCAATTTCTCTTTTCTAAGCACAAGTAAATCTTTTGAAAATTTTTCATAGCACTATATATAGTTAAGCAGGAGCACATCTTAAAATTTTAAATTTTAGGTCAGGTCTTTAATTACTAGGATATTGGCAATTAGATATTTTTCCTGGAAAGATTTTTTGATTTGAAATAAACCCAGATGTAAACTAAAATCGGGCCAATCCGAGAACTACACAGCATTGATTTTATGTGTTTTAAGAGCATTCCAGAGAGCAGCGTGGCCAGGATCCCATGCGTGAGACTTCAGAAACGTTTGGCAGGGGTCCCTGTTACCTGGGTCTTCTGCTTTCTTAGTTTTGTTCACTTAAATATTCATGACATCTTCATCCTTCTGAGGGAAGGGATTATAAATCCTTCTAATTCCATTCTGTAGCATCCGGTACCATGCTGAGCACCTGACAGGCACCTATCAGGAGCATTTTTGGCTTGATGAGATATGCATTTGAATTGCTTAAATTGGAGGTGTCAATGATAGGAATTGGAATCTTATATAATTCTAAGCTATTTGACTTAAATTAAAAAAGATTGTTTTCTTCGGGGGAGGTAGTTAGGGAGAGAAGGGAGAATCATAAGTCATTTGTGAACTTCTCTGGGAACATAAATTTTTGAAGACAATCTATTTTTCAAAGAAACACAGAGTCATCTTTCCTGTCATCTTCACTCTCTCACCTCTTTTCCTCCATCAATCATAAGACATTATGAGTTTTTTGAAAGCACTGAACACTATTCTACTTGTCAAGTTAAAATACAACCTCTTGCCGAAGAGCTCCAGGTTGCCTCCAGGTGCCTAGAAGAGCAACCTCGCAATTAGAAACATTCGGATTGAGACGATTCCCCTAATATAGCAACATGACTTCTCTCTCCAAGGCCTGTATAGCTAGACATGAAGAAATAGGTCCACCGAAAGAGAAGGAAGTAAACCTGTTTGACTGGATGATCTTGGAAAACATCATTTTAATTTCTTGCTTATCTTCATAACAGTTCTGCAAAGCTTCGTACTTTGGCCAGAGGTTTGTCTCCTGCATACCTGAGATTTGGTGGCACCAAGACAGACTTTCTAATTTTTGATCCCAAGAAGGAACCAAGCTTTGAAGAGAGAAGTTACTGGCAATCTCAATCCAAGCAAGGTGAAAAAATTTAAAGATTAACCACATATTTTCTTAATTTGAGTCAGTCATGAGCATTCAATAAGAAATGAAGGGCTCCCAACTGACCTGTGGAGGCGCCTACACAGAAAGAGGAGCAGGTTTCCTCCTCCTGATGCTTTCATGAAATGTGAGCCCTCCCATGACAAGGTGTGCTGCGCAGGACTGAGAGTTAACTGCGTAAATAGAACAACAAAGTAGCTGACGGACAGAGCTGCCTAGAGGGAGCATGTGGGTAGAAATGTCTCAAACTGAAGAGAGTAATTTCCAGTTGAAGATGTAATGGGTTGAAACCCATTTATTGTGGAACTAGAATGTGGATGAAAGGCATACCAAGAGGACGTGAGATATACTCTGCTCCTAAGAGAGGATTTTAAGACTTGATTTATTGAGCAATGATTCTCAAACTTTATTGACTATACATAATCTCCTGGAGTGAGTTCGAATATTTGAATACCTGAGTTCCAACCTTAGTTCCCAGTTTAGCAAGCTCCTCCGGTAAGTCTGATATTGGAAGTCTGTGAGCTTCACCTGGGAAACCTGCCCCTAGGGAGCCGCGAGGATTTGCCCCATCTTTCATTAAGTGCCATACAGACATCAAAGGGAAGTTAAATCATTATCTTAAAAATTTTTTTAAATATCATATACATTATGAATTATACTAATATATGTATAATGCATATATTAATGAACATTTCATTTTTTCATATGTTACACATTTTCCTTCTGTTTATTTTTTTCAGTTAGGAAGTATTTAGAACAATTAATCAGTAATTGGGCCAAAATTGATAGAATAGTAATTAGAACAAAAAACAGGAGGATTCTCTTGAAATAATACGTTGGAATAGTTTATGGTTCGATTTGGCCCTTTCCCACCAGTCATATGTCTCGTAAGTGTAGACCAGAAACTGTCCGGAAACTGTCCTTTGCTCATTAACTTTTTTCATCCTGTTTGGGGTGGGGGTGGTCCCTGGGATTATCCAAGTGCCTCTGAAACATTCTTTGTGAGCATGGGGATGGATAAGGCACTGGCTGCCAGAAAACCAGAATGTGCGGTTTCTCAGAAAGGAAGTGGTTGGCATGTTAGCCAGCCCTGGCAGCAAACGCCCAGCATCCCTGCTGTCTTGTGATAAAGAAACACAGTCTGTCTGACAGGATAGTGGTGGATTTTCCAAGTGCACATGTTGTGATCTCAGAAACTTTGATGTTACCGAATTTGAAGGAAAAAAAGTCAACATTTCCTGCCTACCATTATGCCAAGAGGAAATCACCACATATCAGATACAGTCCGCATAAAACAAATTTCTATGTGTTTTGAAGGTGAACCTTAAGAGAACTGAATTATGTTTTCTTCAGTGGGATTCTCTGGTAATTCCAAGTTTTTGAGGAGCCTTCTGAATTGTTAAATAACTTGAAATTATATCCACTGTACCTGTGTCCAATGTTTCTTAGGAAACCTGCCCTTTGGGTATTTTTTGTTTTGTTTTTTTGTTTTGTTTTTGTGGTGACCAGGTAGCCAGAAAATTGGCATACGTAACAGAATATATTTTCTCTGGTTTCATACCTAACAAACAGAAACTTAATTATCCTATTTTAGTCACATAAATAGCCAACTAAATAAATGTATAGGATTTCAACCTCATCAATGTGAAAATAGATTCTCTAAATTATCTTCCATTTGCAGATATTTGCAAATCTGGATTCATCCCTTCTGATGTGGAGAAGAGGTTACAGTTGGAATGGCCATTCCAGGAGCAATTGCTACTCAGAGAACAGTATCAGAAAAAGTTCAAGAATAGCACCTACTCAAGTAAGGAATGAACGGCACCCTGCAGGTGTCCCAGCTCCTAAAATATTTGGATAACTTGAACTTGGGCTTGAATCTGATAAGCCCTATAGCAATTGTACAAAGCTGCATAATACTCAAATATTATCAAGAGTTAATGGGAAAATTTGAACCCCCCAATTTCTTTTCTTTTCTTCACCTGACTTTACCTACTAGCCACAGAATGAAATATAAAAATCATTCATTCGCAAGCTAATAATGACCTAAACTTTTCTGAAGAACTAGGAAATCAAGGAAGATGAATACATTCCTTGTGTAAAAGTAAAATATAAAAGTGTGAAGAATAAAATGCAAAAAGCATTTACACCTTGTCCAATCTCTCTCCCTCCCAGAAGGGATTATAAATTGGAGTATCATTAAGCAGGGGAATCCTGGCTCAGACCAGACAGTCTTGGCCATCAAGCAGCTCTCTCTTTTTCTTTCCTCCGTGGCTTTGCAAAACACGGGACTAGCTCAACTAACTAGAAATTTATTTCCATCCACTGAAACAGTTTTCCAGTCTTCAAAATGATATGACATTGTTACAAAGGGCTTTAAAGCAACTGAAACAAGTGAGCCTTATTTAACTATGAAATGTATTTTTATCTGAAAGTTAATGTTTTATATCTATCTAGGGGATGATGTTGCCCCAGATCTCAGTTAAGAAAATAACCTGCTCAGATACTGTCTGTCTTCTTCTGACTTTTTAAAAATAGATTATCTTGAAGTTAATTTGGGTTAGTCAACATTTCTAAAAGTACATTATTGAAAGTAAATTTTTTATCTTTATAAGATTTTACTGTATAACATCTGGATTTCAGTGTGTCAAATAGATTTTTTATTTTTATATTTTTTATTTATAAAGGACAGAAAAAATGTGACATATAAGAAATGAGAAAATAGGTTATGTGCTAATAGATAATGTAGTTCTCTAAATTATTTTTTGTGTGTTTTAAAGCTGGGGATGGGTGAATACACTGATACATGAATAATATGATCTTTGGTTGAGTGGCATTTGGCATAAAGCAGGGCCATCTCAGATCCCTTAAAGGAGTAATAAAAGTACAAGAGACCCACAGCAACAAAGTCTCACTTGTAATAAATCATTATGATATAGGCCTACTGGGAGAAGACCTCAGAGTATTAGGTAATCTATAGATTCTTGCTTTTTTTTTTTTTTATCATGTTAAACATTACACCAGTTTATCATCAATTTTTCTTTAAAAAAGTTTTGCTACCTCACATGATCTTTCTGAATCCAAGATGGCAGGTTTCCAACATCTTTTCCTGCCTCTGGGACTTGGACATTCATAGTTTCTATACCAAGGGAAATTGCCTTTACTAACTATGTCGTAATTATGTCAGTATAACTCCAGCCACCGTGCTGGCACTGCTAAAATGTACAACAGATACAGATAGTTTATTTATATTTGGAAACATTCGACCTCTGGTTTGAAATTCTCTATTTTAATCTACATGTCTTGGAAACATATAGATAGGAAACTACTGTGTTTATTCTGGGTACCAACTCATTATAATGATAAGTATCTCAGAAGCCATACTCATTACAATGATAAGTATCTCAGAAGCCAATAGGTGTTTCCACACATTGTTCTGCTTTCATGGCTGAGGCTGGTAATGCCTGAGTATCTTAGGGTGGCATCATATGATGGAAGAGATAGTAATAGTCTATTGCAGCAAGAACTCATTAATTGCTTAGTGACCTACACCTTTAAAATGGGTGTCCTAGAAGAAACAGATAGTTTTCTAATTATAGAGCCCATTGCGTGGTGTGTTTCACTTAAGTAGAAGATGACAAAAACATTTGTCATGAAAATATAAACTCACACTTTAAACCTGTTTGGACAGGAAAAGGAAGCAATGTTGCAGATAGAAGTCTGGGTGTGACCGCAGGAAGGACTCTCTTATTAAAATAATCATATTTAATGGGTAATTCTTTGTTCTCTTTCTCTACCTCTCTTCCTCATTACCCTACTCCTCCACCTTCACCACCCACTCTCACACTGGATGCTGGACACACTCATGTGAATGTACATGGAATAAGACCAGAGAAATAGTCAGTGCCAATTTTTAATGTGCCATTTAGATTATCTTTGTCCCAGGGATCTTTCCATCCTCTCATACAGTAAGAGAAAAGATTGGATAATGATTGGGAATTGAATAATTGCTATGAGTTTTCTTACTAATCTTATTTTGAGGAGGAAATAGGCCAGATGGTTTTTTTGTTGTTTTTGTTTTTTTAAAGAGTAGGTTTAAACTCAGTGATTACATTCCTTACTGTAGGAGACGTTACTGTTATGTTACAGGGGGCATATAATAGAATTTCAAGCTACATATATTCCAGTGCATTTGGAAAAATGAAAAAATAGAAGAAGAATAAAGTATAAGTTGAATAAATACTCGGAAATGCAAACATTTCATGTTTTCTGAAAATGCCATAATCTTTGTAAAGGGGATAGGCAACAACAGTGCTTTATATCTGTAAGAGTGTTTTATGATTTACGAAGGGTTTTCACACATGTGTTGTTTCTACCTTGGTTTTATGAGGTAGGTTCTAGTTTCAGGATTGTAGATCTGTAGCAGGGTAAAGGGGTTGTCCCTTCAATTTGTAAGTGGGAGAGTTGGGGCTGGAGCTCAGGACTTATGATTCCTGATCCAAGACACTTTCTCCAATACATAAGGCTAAAATATAGCTGTAAGTAAGGCAGTCCCAGGGCTTTTATAACAGGCTCTAGTAATGGCACTGCCACCAAAAAGCTACGGGATATTGAGCAAAGAACTTCATTTTGGGGGATGTCAGTTTGCTCAGAGAAAAATGAGGGCGGCGGTTTGGGGAGGACTCAATTAATTCCAAAGGCCGGTGCTGTCCTAGGATCCAGTGGGATGCTGAGCTGCAGGGCTCAGAGAGCTTTGCAAGCCCAGGGTCTGTGAGGCTTTGATGACAGGCAGCAATTTTATGGAAATGGTGAAACAGCAAACATCAAAAATATGTAAAACGCCTTACTTGGGGTCATTTCTGCCCTTCAGCGTTGATCAGCAGTATTAAATCTAGGGTTTCACTGCTATGGTGATCCAAATAATTCAGGCTGAAGACTTAGAAAACAAAAACAAAGTCACTTTTAAGAAGTCAGGGTATAAATTTGACAGAGATTTTTTTAAAAAAAACTAGGAGAGTTCAAGAGTGGACTTCTATATAGCAAATCACTAAATGTACATGAAAAATCTTAAGAACTTAATTAGCATATAACTGATTTAAAGATGACACTAAAAATCAATCACATTGTTGCCAATCTCAAAAAAGTGATAACAGACTAGGTAAAAGCTGAATTCAAAAGTTCCCGAACTTTTACGGCACTTGAGTGACTCATTGCTTCTTTTTCACAGCATACCTCACCCAAAAGAAATACCTAAATGTTTCAATTATTAAGTTGTTGTTAGGTTATTAGGTCCAAACACCCAAATAGTAATAATTCTCATCATGTCCAACAGATGTTGATGTGTTTCTTTTACAATTTTAAAAGATTCTGCAGTGCCCCCATGAGTAGAGTTGCCTGGTTCAATCTGACTGTCAGAGAAACAATAATTTTTTTACCGTAAGTATTTATCGAATATTGCATTATACATACACTAAAATTATTCATTATTTATCTGAAGTTCAAATTTAACTAGATGTCTTCTATTTTTCTTTGCTAAATCTGACAACCATGTCTGTCAGCAAATTCCATGTGGCTCTCTAGGGTGCCTTGGCACAAAGTTTGGAAACCACCCTTAGCCCTGGGCCAGTTTTTAGTGTAAAATTCTATGTATTTAAAGTTAATCATATACATGAGTTTTTCAAAAAAATTATTTTAAACATACTTAAATTTACCAATTTCTTTTTTTTTTTTTTTTTACCAAAATATTTTGTGACTAAATTTGCTAGTAGATATTTAGACTATGAAGAGTGGGGCTTATGTTCACTATGATGGTCTGGCTTGCACATGTCGAGGGCCAGCTATGCTGTCATTCCCCCAGTTCACCTGAGGTCACTTGAAAAAAACCCTAGGGCCAGAGCAAAGCTCCTAGTACCTTCCATAGGATTTGATTCAACAGTTGAAGCAAATGAAATTACGCTGACTTTTTTTTTTAACTCGCCAGTCCACTTTTGTTGTCTTTTATTCATAATTTTAGTCACTCATTAGGACAAAGATTCCTTCAGTTTAACAACAGAAATAGTAAATCATTATGAAGGGCAAATCTGGAGGCTTCACCCCTGTAGTGCTGCTCTAACCATTACATTGCAACTTTTGTCTTTTAGGAAGCTCGGTGGATATACTGTATACTTTTGCAAATTGTTCTGGATTGAACTTGATCTTTGGTCTAAATGCCTTACTACGAACAGCAGATTTGCAGTGGAACAGTTCTAATGCTCAGTTGCTCCTGGACTACTGCTCTTCCAAGAGTTACAACATTTCTTGGGAACTAGGCAATGGTAAGTATCCCTAGAAACTTAATAAGGAGATTGCCCTTTGGCATTATTTGTTGCTACAGACTAATGGATACAGACTATTTCTCAAATATCCATTCTTTTTAATATTAGTAAATACACTTCTGGCCGAGCTCATCCATACAGTGCACAACAGCGCAACTTTTGAAATTGCTTATGGCAGAAAACTCCTTTGTATATCCCAGAACCTATTGCTAATCCAAGTTTATGTTATGTTCGAGCTGAGGACTAAATGGAACCTGCAATTTCCACAGGTCCCAGGTTCCCTTAGGATTTTCAGGGTCACTTAGGCCTATTATGCTTGGCAGGCTGGACTCAGCAAAACTGTAAAGCAGGCAGTTTGCTTTTACCTTCCTAATCCTTTCTTTGTTTCTCAACTCGTCAGTTAATCTCAGCAACTTCATCACAACCCTCATGATATGCTCAAGCTTCAAATTCCCAGATTAGAATCCTACCTGGATCAAGCTCCTGATTGTCTTCTTCAACTCTTTTTTGCAAGGAATTTATAAACTCTAACTAAAGTGCTAATGGTTTGTCACATTCATTCAAATGTATTTATAATGCTTTCCTCACATATCAGCCAATGGAAATGAAGATAAAATGGGAAATGAGATGCGGTTATATAACAAGCACATACTATATTCTAGGCACTGTTCTGCACACTTAATAAGTATTAACTTATTTTCTCTTTATAACCACCCTAAGGTGGATACAATTATGACCTTCATTTCAGAGATGACAAAAGAAGCACGAAAAGGTTAGCTCTATAGTTGTGTGATGCTGGGCAACCTCTAGTTAGGGTACTCTTAGAGAAGTTATGGTTTGAACGCAGGCAGCCTGGCTCTGGAGCAATGTCTCTGCTCTCTTGAGGCTCCCATTCTAGAGGTAGGGAGCCAGACCAACGAGAAAATAAGCAAAGATATAATACATGTCTGTAGTGGTATGTGTTATGGTTAAGTCTAGTAACAGATTTGGGGACCAGTTTGCCAGGGGTAACGGGCAAGTCAAAGCACAGAAAAGAGAATAGAAAGGTCAAGACAACCATTTCTTAACTAAATGCTAAACAACTTTACAACAGCAATTATATAAATAATAGGTCATCCTTACACACCCCTACCTATCTCTATTCATTCCTCCCTCCCTCCCTACTTTTCTACCCTACCCACCCCTAACTCCTGCTCTCAGAGTAAGATAAAATAGTGATATCATTATTTTTTTCCCTTCCCTGGGCTGAATTTGTAAAGAGAAGGTCTGGTTTCTGTGGTGGAGGTGTATTTGGGAAGTAGATTGGACATTTTCTTTGCCCGCCTCCCATCTCTTCAGCTTTGCTACTACACACTCACCTGCACATATAATTTATGAGTAAACATTCTCACTGAGACTTTTAATTGTAGAAATCGGTTTTTAAATGTCTTCCCCTAACCACAATCTTTTTTTAAAAAAAAGCAAATTAGGTTATTAAATAATGGATACAGACTATTTCCCAAATATCCATGGCTTAATACCTCCATTATTAATCACAAATTGTTTTTAATATCACCTCATACTTCAGTTATATAATTCAAATTTTTGTTTTTCTGGAATATCTTCTTTATAACTAGACAGTTTCCTTTCCTTGACTTTGTATTCTAAGTTTTTGTAATTTGAAAAATGCTCTGTTGCTTTTATATGCTGCTTTTAAATAAGAAATTTCTAAGTAGGTGATTACTTTGAGAATTGCTCTTTCAGAACCTAACAGTTTCCAGAAGAAGGCTGGTATTTTCATTGATGGATTGCAATTAGGAGAAGATTTTATTGAGTTGCATAAACTTCTAGGAAAATCTGCTTTCAAAAATGCAAAACTCTATGGTCCTGATGTTAGCCAGCCTCGAGTAAAGACTGTTAAGATGCTGAGGAGGTAAGAGCTCGAGGAAGCAGAACCACTTTTCTTAAAAGTACTATTTCTCTCTGGTGAAGAACTCTCATTCGTCTGCCTGTTATTAAACGATTTGCTGCCTGACTAGATGGTTTACCAAAAAAGTTAACATTGACTGGCTCAGAATACCAAGGATTTGGGGGCAAATGGCACCAAAGATAAAATTTGTATCTGCATTAGGAAGTTTGTGTTTGCATGATCCTAAAGTAGTAACCAGCTCATTTCTAAGAAATAAAACTCTTGTGTGTATGTTGTGCATATAAATTATGTATATGAGAATTAAGTGATAACCTAATAGATTTTTTTGTTCTAGTTTCCTCAAGGCTGGGGGAGAAGCGATTGATTCAGTTACATGGCATCAGTAAGTATGTCTCCTGCTCTTTATACTGGCTTTACTTACTACCTAGTTTTCAAAATATTATTCCCATTTAATTGCTAATTGACTTTATAGTTGAAGTAAGAAACAAACTGTGTCTCAAGCAGCACGGTACTATAATTTTAATATGAATAAAACAAAAATTTTAACTTACTTTAAATAATGTGGTGGTTTCTACAAGATCAACGCACACTATCATTTAACTCATGGAGCGTATAAGTAGCTAAAGCCAATATGCTTGCCAAAGGACAGGTAAGCCACAAGTACCTGTACTGGTGACTGTGTCTTCTCAAGACAGAGTAACTGATCCCCTTCCATCTTGGTCTCTCCTTAGTAGAACTTCTGCCTTTTTTTAAACAAGGGGTGGAAAGAGGTAGGAAGGAGAGCAAGTTTGGCCAATTAACTTAAAAGCAAAAAGTAAAGGTTGTTTTTTTTTTTTCCCTGAATATATTTTGAATAATTAAGCTACTACTTAAATGGACGAATTGCTACCAAAGAAGATTTTCTAAACCCTGATGTGTTGGACACTTTTATTTTATCTGTGCAAAAAATTTTCCAGGTAATAGTCTTTTTTTTTCTTTTTTTAATGTAAAACCAGAGTCTTTATTCTGTAGTTTAGCCAAATTATATATATATATATATATATACACACACACACATATATATGCATATGTAATTTATATATATAATTTATATATATTATGTGTATATAATATATATGTATAAATTATATATATATATAATTTAGAACAAAAAATATAAAACACATTTATGCATTTTTCTAATTTTAGAGAACAGGCAGTAGGTCTTATTCACCGCTGCCCCCCTTAGTATTAGGTCTTATCCATGTATGTTGATTAGAAATTAAAAATATTTCTAATAACCTTTTGGCAGAATTAACTTTCAGATGCCATAAGAATGAGATTATTTACATTCCTTTCACACCTAGTATTCCAATAAAAGTAAAGTGCCCAAGAACTAAATGACTGTGAATATATTTTGTAACTATATCGGACAGATGGATCTGGGAATACAAAGTTTTGAATGTCATTAATCTTCAACACCGTAATCAGTCACTTTGTTTGCAGTTACCATGGAGACTTTCCTCTTCCATAGGTTGTTGAGGAGACCAGACCCCACAAGAAGGTGTGGTTAGGAGAAACAAGCTCTGCATATGGGGGTGGAGCGCCCTTGCTGTCCAACACCTTTGCAGCAGGCTTTATGTGAGTGAAGCAGCATTCACCTCAGGGACCAGATGCAGCATGCTCTTATTCTATTTGGTTGAGCTAGTTCAGCGGCCAAAACTCTTATTAAAGATGGTTTCTGAGCCTCAAAATTCGTTCTAGATTTTGCAAGAAAATGACTTCCTAAAACTTGACGGATACCTTTAACATGTGTCCCAAATTAATCATTGTATGAATGAATTGCTTTAGAAGTTTTATTCCTTAATTATGGCCCAGAAACATGCCAAGAATTCCTCTTCTAAAGAAGTACATTGGGAAAAAAAAGAGAGAGAGGGAGACAGAAAGAGAGAAAAAAAGAGAGAGAGAGAGAAAGTACATTGTAAAGGAATGCATCTAGAACCTTGTCTCTGAGAAGGACACATATAGTACATGTACCTACCCAGTATTTATAAATTGCCAAGAAGCCCAGTATTTATGAATTCCCAAGAAGTTTAGAGCCTGAAATATGAGGGGCTACCAATGAATTTAAAGGTTTCCATTACGACTCCATTAACACACTTAATCTCTAGTTCCATATCCTCGCATAGAGACTTATTCTCTTTCCTCTTCTACCCTCATTCTTATAAGCCCAGAATAAAGCATACAGAGAGAGGCATGAGGAGAAAAGAATGGAGATGTTTATTTTACCATTAACTAAAGATGGGGGACAAGAGGTGTCCATAAATGTTTAGGTATGATTCTACTTATTTCATGTTTTACTACTGCTGACTACCAGCAACTTTGTAGTCTTTAGATCTCACATGGAGATGGGGTGGGGGAGGAATACCCCAAAAGCCAAGGAATAACTGTCTAATTGCAGATATTGTCTTACCCTGAAGGGGATTTCCATGGCATGTTAACAATCTAGGGTTTGTTATCTTGCAGAAGTGTGGGGATATGTGAAGGCAAGAATAGTTTCCATTTCATTTGAATGACTTGTTTACAATTAATACCACTTTTCTGGTTTCTTGTTAATTCCCCCCACATAGATGAATAAATCAGAATAATATATAATTAGATTGATTTATTTTGTTTTCTAAACCTGAAGAACGCTTGGTTTCACTCTCTTAGGTGGCTGGATAAATTGGGCCTTTCAGCCAGAATGGGCATAGAAGTGGTGATGAGGCAAGTGTTCTTCGGAGCTGGAAACTACCATTTAGTGGATGAAAACTTTGAACCCTTACCTGTAAGTGACCATTATTTTCCTACTGCTGTGAGTAGATTAGAATAGGTTGAGGGCCCCTTGTATTAACTCCCTACGAACAGTCAAGCCTCTCAATAAATTCAATTTTCTCAATAAGTAACCAAGTCATGGAAAGATGAATTGGAGAAAATCTTACAGATCATCCATTCTAACATTTTTGTGTCTCAAGAGAAGAAATTGAGACCCAAGAATAAAGTTTTTTAGTGTGGACCGTTTGGGTCAAGGTGTCATTTGAAATTTTATGACTCCAGTTTTACAAGATATCAAACTTGGATCAAAAAAATGTTTTACAGTGTAAATCAAAGTTAAAATTGCCTATAGTATCCAGAGCTTTAATACTTTTTTATGTCATGAAATCATAATTTACCTTACTTTAATATATGCTAGTACCATGTATTTGTACAAAAATCTCACCCTAAAAATTGGCTATTTTGTTAATAATCTTCAAAATACTTATGAATAATATCTCATTTTCACCATACCTTTTACTGAGTCTGGTGCTAAATTAAGAAATATTTAGACAGCCTTTCTGTCTAAATAGCCACCTGAAAGATTAGATAGATAGATAGATAGATAGATAGATAGATAGATAGATAGATAGATGATAGATAGAGCTGCGAGAAACTTAAAAACCTTGATTTTTATAGTCTAAAATGTCATTTGAGGATATCTGTTTTCTAAAGATAATTCCTAAGGAAATTAGGAATATTATAGAAAAGCTAAGAAAGTTTGCAGAAAGCACATATCAAAATATAAACTAGGCTTTTGTGCTTTGTAGATAGATTTCCCAACAAAATGGTTTTAATCTATAGTGGTCCAAGCTCATGGAGCACACTGTTCATAACTTTTAGAAAATTCTCTTAAAAATGCCTTTGTACAAAGTGGAATCTCTTTCTTGAATATATTATGAACCATTTATAAAGTTAAACCAAATATAATTTCATTAGAGAAATATCCAAAATCTGTTGCTGGCCCTTTCTTAATTGGACCTTTAACAAGGAAGGTAAATAAGTAGTTTCTACAAAATTCACCTTGAGTACACTGTGTAGAAATTAGCCCGCTTATCCTGTCATCCTTTGTAAATTAGTGCCAGCTATTTGTTGTGTTATTTAAATCTCCTCAGTGCCCACACATAAATCTTTAGCTTAAGAACCATTTGTATATGGGCTAAATATACTTCTTCCTCAAGGTTCACAGTCAGCTAGAAAAACTTGCAAGAATAAATGGTACGCTTGACACCTGGAGGATCCAAGAGAATCTGCCTCAAATCCATTTTACGTGTCTGTTTTCTTATTCGATTTGCGTAACAATCCTGGAAGGTGGCAAGGCAAATAACTTAGATCCATTTTTCAGATGAGGAAGTTCAAATTGAGATGAAGACACGTGACTTGTTGGAGGTCACACAGTTGTCCTATATTACTACTGGCTCCACAGTCTGTATGCTTTCTACCCTTCCAGTCACTGAACCATGCCAAAGTTATGTCTTCTTTGAAAACATTTCATTGAATCCACTCTTGTCTCAAGTGAAAATTTGAATTTAAGCAGAGAAACAAAAGCTGTTTGACCTGTTAGGTCTAACTTTCCCTCAACTCAAGAAGGAAAAGTTGGAGTATATGTTGAGTTAGTTATTTTAAAACTTATTATTATGGACAATTTCAAAGTAGAGAGAAAGCGTATGAATCCCCAATCTTGTTTAATCTATAATCTTACCCACTCCTCACCTCCCACTTACTGGATTACGTTCAAGCAAATCTCAGATGTATCACTTCATTCACAAATATTTCATTATGTATCTTCTTTGTAAAAACATAACAAAATGTCATTATCAGAACTTAAAATATTAACAATAATTCTACAATATCATCAATTATTTAGTCATTGTTTCACATTTTCCTTATTGTCTCAAATGTTTTTAATAGTGTTTTCAAGTCCACAAGGTCTACATATTGCATTTGGTTGATATAAAAAAGTGTATTAATCTTTAAGTTCTCCCTCTCTCTTTTTTTTTGTCCTTTGGAGTTTATTAAAGAAACCAGGTAATTTGTTTTAATATTTCTCACATTCTGGATTTTGCTAAATTTATTATTCACATGTAGTATTATTAACATGTTCCGCTGCCCCCTATATTTCTTGTAAACTGGTAGTTAGAACTAGAGGAATGACCTTATTCAGATTTTGTTTTGTTTTGTTTTGCAAGAATTCTTCACTAACTGGCAATGTTATATGCTTCCATCAAGAGACATGTAATGTCCGATTGTCCTTCTTTTTTTGACCTCAATAGCTACTAGAGATGATTGTTGCCTGATCTATTACTTTATTAGGGGGTTATAAGCTTTTAAAGAAAAATATTTTAATCTCTTAAACAGATAGAACTTTTACTTTAAAAAGTCGTATGTATGTATGTATCTAAAAGTTCTGCTTTGAGCTTTGCTTTGAATTCTTGGATGTCAGACAGCAAAAAATATTTAAACTAACTCTGAACCATGAATTGTATTCTTGAGTTACATCCCCTAGCAGGCATGGACATCTGAATTGTGGAAACATAGTCCTCCAGTGATAAAAAGCAACATACAAGATATTGCCCTAGGATTCATGGGTAACACGAACCAAAAGATGAATCCTATTTAAATACCTCTAGAATAACAATCATAGTCTTTGTAGAATAGCTATTTGCTTCACATTGTTTTTGTTAAATAAAGAATTAAGTAAAGATCTATTTTTGTCCCTCCCCTTTCCAACCACCACAACTAGGATTATTGGCTCTCTCTTCTGTTCAAAAAACTGGTGGGCACCAATGTATTAATGGCAAGTGTGAAAGGTCCAGACAGGAGCAAACTTCGAGTATACCTTCACTGCACAAACATCAACCAGTAAGTATGCAACACACTCTTTACCACCCAACAAGTTTTAATTAGTAAGCACATAACTTCCTACTCTAATGCCCTGTTTTCCTCCATCTATCCAAGGGGTCTAAGCTATGTCATTGTTTTTTATGTCCATATTCATTCCATATTCATAGCGATATGGTGCCAAAGTCTAACTAAAAAATAAACAGCTTAAATATTAGCATTTGCAGTCCGGCAAATATTTTTACAATGATTTTAATTGTCATAATCTATAATAGAAATACACTCTGAATTTCAATAAATAAGGAATAGTACAAATGTATTTTAATATGAACAATTACTTCATTAAATGACTGAGTGAATATAGATATTTATATGAATGAATAATTATATAAATATACTTATGCCCTTGTATCAAATCTGATAAATTTAATAAGGAAGAAGAATTAAAAGAAGAACAATAATCTTATTCTCAAAAGTTTCGACCCAATTTCTAGCCATAGACTTTTTGTAGTCCAGTGTTCTGGTAGGATGATAGTAAAATACTAATTCTAGCTAAAATAGCCACCTACCTTATCCAATTTCTGGTGAATTGGAACTCTGGATAGCGAGGGCCCCACCAGGAAGAAGTGGGGGAATAGTTTGGATGGACAAATTCTGAAAAGTATCAATAGATTTATTTTTCTTGTTTGCTTCACTCTTTTCAAAGGGCTAGAAAAAGCCCCTGTTTATACTGTTTATAATTTGAATTCACATGAACCCACGAAGTTCACTTTTTACCATTTAACCTTTCTTTGTTGAACATGATGGGCTGAGGCGCTTCCTAGCAACTCTGCTTGGCAAAGCGACAAAGGTCTCAGAGTGCTCTAGCCTGGAAAATGGTGGTATGAAGAGCAAAATCATGTTTTCAAAAAGGACCACATCAGTATTCTTATATTATCATAAATATAAGGATAAAAAGGAAGGATAAAAAGAAGGCCCATCATCATTATAGATACTTAGTATCCACAGTTATATTTGTAATCAAATTTTTAATTGCTTAAATTTAATAAATATTTTTATTGAATTAGTCTATTTGCTTTTAGCCCAAGGTATAAAGAAGGAGATTTAACTCTGTATGCCTTAAACCTCCATAATGTCACCAAGCGCTTGCAGTTACCATATTATTTATTTGACAAACAAGTGGACAAATACCTTGTAAAACCTTCAGGACCTGATGGATTATTTTCCAAGTGAGTAATTTTTCTTGTTCATTTCAAACTTTCATAAACACCAAATGTCTTGGTGTTTATCAGAACAGAGAGTATTGATAGGGAGAAAAAGCAAGTCAATTATTTGAAATCTGACAATTCTTAATATTCAGGAAGTTTATATATGAATACTTATTAATACAGCTTTAACTTACTCTGAGAGTCCAAAGCAGAAGGATATGAACACAAACTAGCAGTTATCTAAGGAATAGTTTGCATTTCAAAACGACTTGATACATCAAGACCCACTCAATGCATTTAGATGATTTGCTCTAAAAAGATTTATAATTCTTGGTAACACTGTCACTAAAGCAAAATATACCTATATATAATTGCTATTAAAGGCATGGTGGTTGGTGTAAAATATTATACTATGTGAGCTTGGTATGATTCTCTTATAGATTAAAGTAGTTTTCATTAGTTAGAGGAAGAAAAAAAATGGCCAGAAATGTACCTTTTATGTGGATCATTTAAAGTTAGTTCAAACACATTTTGGTTTTAAAAGCCATGTCTTATAAAAGATCATATTCAACAGAATATCCAAGAATGACTATGAGCCTTGATGAGTTAGGCACACAAACATTGTCAGATTTTTGTCCAATATGTGTTAGAAGGTGCTCTCTTCATCATGACTATTCTCACTTTGGAACATAAAAAATTAAGAGTTTACAAAATTCTCACCATCTCCTCCCATCTTCGTAAGTATTATATGAGTGATATTTTCAGTGACAATTAGCATCATAACCTGAAAGAGGACAGTAAGCATGCTTTCTCCAAAGTCCTGCCCCCCATAGAAAAGCATTATTAACACTGGATACCATTCCTTTATTTTTCCCTATGCTTTATTTTACTATAACTATAATCATAAAACTTCTCATGGAAAAAAGGGAGAGGGAACCCACAAATTTTCCCAAGTGTCTTTCCATATATAGACATTATAGACATTAATAGAACTGCATGTTTTATAAAATACCTTGGCTTACTCACCCATTTTTTTCTACTGTTTAAACCTTTTTCCCCTTGTCATAAATAATACATGTCTGGGTAACAGATACTTTCCTCTATTTGGGTTCTGACTCTTTTTGAAATGGGTATTTTTAGCATATTTGTGTCCAATGCTCATAAGAGAAAAGCTTTTCTGAAGTAATTGAATAATCACTATAGAGTTGGAAGTGTCTTAAGAGATCATTTTAGTCTACCCTTAGATAGGTGGTGAGGACATTGAGCTCTGTTTAATTCCTCCTCTGTTGGAGCTTCCAGCCTCTTTGGTGGCTGTTATATCTGGCAAGGATAAAGTGAGGCTCTCTGTGCCTTTTCTCTGCTGCTCTTACTTTTGTTCTCTAGGGCAGAGGTTGGAAACTATACCTCATGCCTGTGGACAAGTTGGTTTAGAGGATTTTTTTTTCTTTTTCCAGTAGGGGAGACTGACATTCACTCTTTTTATTTTTAATTAGTTGTCAACATTTAACAGTTGACAATTACTAAAATATCTGGGTTTCTAGCTTTTCTTTAAAAATGGGTACTCTAGCAACTCTGGGCTTGTTTCCTCAACTAGATGGAGCTGAACTGGGATTGTGTACTTTAGACAGGTCATTCGGCTTTTTATTTCTCTTTTGTCCCTATGTGACCCTGTTATCTTATGCCTGTCCTACTGCACTTGCATATGTAACTTCCTTGGCCTTTGTGGGTATTTGAGTTTGCTACTCTTAATCTGAAACAATGCCAGATAACTCATTTTCTCCAGAATAATTCTCAACTATTTGAAAACAACTGGATTGTCTTCCAGCTCTATTTCATCTGAAACTTCACAAGCATGTCTTCTATTTCTTCATCGTCATGTTGCTTACTTCAAAATATGAAACAAGATACTACCCTCAAGTAAAACCCTAACCTTATTGCCCACCCTGATACAGAAATAATCAGCATGCTTTAAGCTTACACTCCGTACACTGGTAGCATCCTTTAGCTGTATATATAGCTGATTAAACAATATAGCCCGATGGTATTAGTATTTTGCCCATGTTTAGGCATCTTAACCCACAGCAGAATTAATTTACAATGATTAGATTTACATTTAAACTCTGTAGCCTCTTCAAAAGTACTTCTGAAACATTTTGGTGTACCCTTGTTAATGATCCTCAATGTCATGCATAATAGCTCTTACTGTCATGTAGAGATGTTTTCAAAACCTATTTCTGTTTGTGGTTTCCTGGTGATGGTCATGGCATTTCCTCCTCGAGCTCATCTAAAAACTGATGTGATACAGGCATGAAAGCAAACCCTGGTGCATGTGGACTAAGTACAAACGCAATGCAGGCTGTTACCTGCCAGCACAAACGTGGGCATCTTATTGATGTTTTAAGGTACAAAGCCCAGAGCTGGACCTCTAATCAAGGTTAAATGGAACCCAGTTTTTCTGCTGACTGATATTTAATGAAGATAAAGTATAAGAGATATTTAAAAATAGAAACTTTATAATAATGCTAAATTAGAAATGACCAAATATGTAACATTAGGCCATAACATAAGTAAATAACTAGTATACTCACACCATGGAATCCTGTGCAGCCTTTAAAATGATGTAATGCTGTGAGCAAATATTTAGATGTGATAAGGGAAAAAGAATCTAGTTTAAGAGACTATGTATAATATACCCATTTTGTTTAAATTAAAATACATATGTATTATGCATGCGTAGAAAAGAGATGAAGGAATATACATCAAAATATTAAAAATAGTTATAATAATTTAACAGGTTGCTTTTGTTATGTTTATTTCTGAATAATAATGGTGATAACACTTTTGCAGTGCTTGCTACATGCAACGCACCATTTTAAGTGTTCTACATATATTACATGAATTACATATATGACATACATATAACTCTGACTTTAACTAATCTTCTAAATTTTCAACAATAAAAAAGTGCTAACTTTTTTTCACAATGTTAAAAGCATTTGAGAAAAAGATAATTTAAATTCCATAATTTAAAATTCCATAATTTAAAATTATAGAAGTAACTGTAGAACCAAAAGGAAACTAAAGCTTTCTTCATGAGCTCTTGTTTATATTGCATTTGTTGCTGTGAACATGCATCATTTGATTTAAAAATAATAAATGTGCATAAGAAATAACATTTGTGCTTAACATTTTCTTCCATTTTTTGACTTAGTTTTGAATTTGAATTCCAATAATGAAATGCAAAAAAATAAATAAATAAAACAAAATTTTTGGAATCTATGGTTTAACCAAACAAAATCATTTCTATTTCACCACTGCAGTATACATTCTACCAAAATATCTTAACAATATAAGAAAATGAATGCATATCTCCTGGGGAAGGGGAGTTAGAAGATTATGGCCATAGTTACAAGTAGGAAATTTCATTGACTGTCATTTTTTAAGTTTGTAAAATTTACATTTTATTCTATATATTTGCTTTATATAAAAATGTTTTCAACTATTTGCTATCAAATAAAATTGCCACAAATCCAGAAGTTATGTCATATTTATCCTTTTTATTCTTCCATTCTATTGCCTAGTATAGATTACATGTATTCCCTTTTCTGTAAAGGGCCAGATAGTAAATATTTCAGGCTTTGCAGGCCATATGGTCCCTGTCAAAACTATTCGACTCTACCAAAGTAGTTTAAAGATCATCTAAGTCAAATGCCTAACTGATATAGTGTTGAATATAGTTATGTAATATTAGCTGCTACAAAACATTTTTTTGGTCTTAAAAAGATCTTGCAACTTTTATAGAGAAGGTGGAGCATGCAAAACTTCACTAACTTGGACATCTTTCCATTTTGCAGATCGGTCCAACTCAATGGTCAAACTCTGAAGATGCTGGATGATCAAACCTTGCCAGCTATGACAGAAAAACCTCTTCGCCCAGGAAGTTCACTGGGCTTGCCAGCTTTCTCTTATGGATTTTTTGTTATTAGAAATGCCAAAGTTGCCGTGTGCACTTGAAAATGAAAGGCATATGCTAGCCCTGAGATTGAATTTTCAAGTGTATTGATAAAAGGAAAGCAAAAATCAAGCTGCAGGAAAGCAAGCAGATACATTACAAATCACCTCGTGGGAACTTTGGAGGCACCGGGACACTCTCAGTGCTATATAGCACAGTATATTGTTTTCTCTAAGTAGACCACTACAAATAATAATACCTTATGCCAAACACTATGCCTGTACTTTGCATGTACTATTTTTATTTAAGCTTATTTAAAATGTATATGAATGCTCCCAATACAGCCAGGATGCAAGTAAGTGAAGGATATATTATTAGTTTTAAGAAAGTGCTTAGTTGTTTTTATTTTAAAAAACAGTTACTAGAAGGCTGTCAGATTCTTTCCTCCACAACCTTCAAATTGTTTATAAAAGAAGACCATCTCTTTGCACCTTAACAGTGAGCTAGATTCAGCTGCTGCTTCTCTTCTCATATAACTGAAATTGATTTGCCAAGAGGAAAAATTTAATTTAATATATTATTACCATCTGTTAATGTTTATTTTTGTTCTACCTTCAGTTCTTGTTTTTGTTTGGAAGCTTTTGGCTGCAAGTAACAGAAAACCCTGATTCATATGGCTTAAACAATAAGGACATTCATAATCACAAATAACAAGAAGTTCAAACGGGGTAGGCTCCACAGCTCATATGTCAGCAGGGAACCAGGTTCTTTCCATCTCTGCTCTGCTACCTTTAGTATTGGCTTCATTCTCAAGCTGGTAGCATGATAGGTGTAGCTATTCCATTCAGACTTGGAAGCATCTGGAGAAAATAGATGAGCAATTTTTCTGTGTCTCCTTCACAGACTTGAACCCTTTCACAGAGGCTCTCCAGCAAACCTCGCCTGGTATTTCCTTATGTCTTATTGGTTAGGAATGGGACACATGGCCATTCTCCCAGTGACTGCCAACATCAATAAGATTCTTGTAATTATCTGCTAGTAATCTTTTGGAATGGAGAGTGTTAGGAAGTTTGTAGCACTGACCTCTACAGTTCTGTGCTTTTATCAGTGACAGAATGTATTATTTTCTCCTGTATCTTAATTTTTAGAAATATAATCCTCTCTATATTTATGCCTCTATGAATATTGTCTGAATTAAATTGGATTACGTTTATAAGGAGCTAAAGCTAGAACTTAAAGTTTGGATGTTTGAATACCCTTAAATTTTATATGTAAGTAGTTTTTACATTTTCACATTTGAAATAAAAGCAATTTTTATAACCTCAACATCACCTGATTATGCTTTTAATAAAGCTTAAGCCTACAGATCCTTACATTTGGAAGGCTTATTTTTCTTCACTGTGTTGTTTACACCTCCTATTTTTATTTGTCCTTTCAGTCTCCCTAACGCCAAAAAAGTTGACTTTGAAGAAAAGAGATCATCAGGTACAAACACAATTTTTTCCCTCGGCATGTAGATTCAATCATGATCAAAGTCTTGTCCTGTCTGGTTTTTTTTTTTCCTGTCTTCACTGACATTTAATAAATTCAAGGTATAATTTTCACTTGTATATTAATAATAATCATCATCCTCTCCTAATTATTCTGCCTGACTTTGCTTAAAAGTCTTAAATGGCTTCCCCTTTCTTATAGGCACACAGGTCCTCCATAACCTGGCACCTGCCTATTTCTTCCACCTCAGCTCTTGTCATTCTCTCCATAAATTCTGTTTTCCACCCATATAATGGTTGAGAAGTCTGAACATACAGCCTCTTTTACCTTTTGCTTCTGTACCTTTGGTGCTGCTCCTTCTGCTCTCTACTTGGCCTATTCTAACTCTCTTTTCTATACGGCAAACTTGCACATTTACTAAGACCCAGCTCAAACATCAGTTCCAATACCTCTCCTATCATTCAAGTAGCTCTAATTATATTTCTTTGCTCCTATAGCTGTTTAGACATTTACCATGACACTTACAATGCATCTTGCAATTATGTGTATAGATACACATAATTGTATCTATATATATCTTTCTAACTTCACTTTAAGCCAGTAAGAAAAAAGTACAATATCTTAATCATCTTTGTATTCCCTGTGCTTAGCATATTTTCTGGCCCACAGTAGCCACTCAGTTGTTTCTTTAATGACAGAAAAAGAACATTCAAGTTTGAAACTAGCTTAGGTATTTTGATTTTGTATATACAGAAAAATTTAATGATGTTTTAAACCTGCAAATGTATTGTCTGCTAACTTTAAAAAGTCTTTTAAAAATTATCTCTAGTGAGCCCTTACTGATGGTGAATGGTTATATGAAGACTGAGGGCATGGTTATGTGAAGAAAGGAACGTTCTCAGTTATATTTTAGTGAATATTAAATGCATTATTATTAAGGTTTACTTAAACTTCCTTAAAGGAAGCTCTCACCTGTAGCGTCGTCATTGAGACTTTTTGAGTCCACACGTTTCTATTGGTATTTAAACAATCAAATATATTTACTATCTGCAACTTATTATTTTAATTTTGTCTTAGTTTCACCCTTGTGGTTCACTTCATCTCCATGAGAATGGGAATTTCCAAGTTCTGTTGTAAAAATTACGTGTTCAGGGCTTGTCAGTTCTGTAGTGTGCCCATTTTCTTTTTCTTTCTTTTTAAAAAATTCTGGTGTGTTGAATCAACCTGTTGAATCACCTCATGGATGATGAGTCTCTTCTAACCAGAATTATCCTTCTAACCAGAATTTTGACTGCCAACAAAACTAACATAAGCACCCATCTGTTTATCAGACAATACAAAATGAAAGGCGGAATGTTTAAAACTAAATTTAAATAGCAGTGGAATGAATAATTAGTTTCTTTGGGAGCTGAAGGGTAGGGTGGAAGGGGGCTTGAACAACACAAATTTATTATTCTGTAGTTGTATAGATTAGAAGTCCAACACAGGTCTCACTGAGCTAAAATCAAGGTGTCAGGCTCTTCTTTTCTTGAAGCTTTAGATGAGAATCTATTTCCTTGCCTTTTTAAGCTTCTAGAGACCACCTACATTCCTTAGTTCAAGGCCTCTTTCCATCTTCAAAGCTAGCAGTGACAGGTCAAGTCCTCACAATGCATCGCTCTGACCTTCCATAGTCACATCTCTTTGTGACTCTCTTCTGCCTCCCTCTTCCACTTTTAAGAATCCTGGTAATTACATTGTGTAATCCAGGATGAATAATTAGTTTCAACTATACATATCCTTGGTGACCTTATAGAAAATGTTACTGATGACTGGTTCATGTATTATATGCCTTAGAAAAACATAACGTGCAAATTCCCATTCTCACTCCACCCCTAGGTCAGATATTTGGGTTTGTTTCCAAGACTCCTCTCTTGTTCTTTTTTAATTTTATACCATTCTCAATTTTAAAAACTTACGGGTTGGAAAGCCCTAGAGCAATTTAGGTACTTAAATATTTAATCTTCCCTTTTATTACTATTAAATGCTATAGGTTTTATGACATGTTAATTTAAGTTGAATTTGTTCTTTCCTTATTTTCACATATTTGATCATAGTCCATTAGTTTCTGAATTGTTTTTTTTTAGGTTATTTTATTACATGCAACTTATGTATTTATTTAGATACCCATAGACATTTCAAAGGACAATAACAAATCTAGCTTATCTGATTCTGCAGCACTCCAAACTTAATAAGGAAAAACTGCATGTTTAACAGATTCTTCCTAAACACATTTCATTAAAAAACCTCTTATACATCTAATAAATCACAAACAAATTTAGTATATCAAGTTCTCTAAGCATTTAAACATCTTTAAAAAAACAAACAAGTTATAGTAAAAACTATATAGCTTGCATAAAAGTATTACGTCTTCATCCCAAAGTTATGAATTTACTCCCTTAGCCAGAGTTAACGATTACCGATTCAGGCCCGCTTCACCAAGTAAGGTAACAATCAGGTTTTTGATTAGAGAGTCTAGAAACAGGATATAGAATGACCAATGTGTTCGTTAAGTTCAACTCCTTCTTATGGTTAGGTGGCAGAGGTGGGGTCATCCAAAGTAAAGCCTAAGACAAGGACTTGTGGTCAGGTATTTTACTTGGGAGGTGATCTCAGTAAGCAAGCATGAGCGATCAAGGAGAGTGAGACGGAGGAGAAGGAAAAGCCAATGTTAAGATTTACTGTTTAGTTTGCTGAGACAGGCAATGACAATGCAGTTCTACCAGCACTGCAGGGAAGCTCATGGGATGCCTCTCTTATTATTCTCATATTTCTTGGCAGCTATCATTTTATAGTCACTTTATTGTCAATTACAATTTCTATAAAGAACAGCAGCTTCACATAAAATTGTTTTAAGGCCTGAAGCGATTATAGTTATTGATTGTACTATTTAAACTTGAAAGTCACTTTTACACCTTTAATAGCCTGTGTTGGGAAACAAACGATTTTTTTTAATCTAAAACATTTTCTCTCTGACCCACCCCAAAATCAGATGAAACATAGTAAATAAGTAAAAATCGTTCCAAAGATCAAATATTATAATGAATTTAGAAGTGTTCAGAAATGTAGATCTATAAAAATTAAGTATATATATAGAATGTATTGATTGATTTATCATTAAACAAATATTTGTGGAATGAATGAATTTATTCACCATCTACTAGGTAATATTACCTGTATTAAGCAGTTTTCCGGAGAAACAAAACCAATAGTGTGTGTGTATATATAGATATAGATAACATTTCTAAAAGATCACTAAAGAAAAGAAGTTAAAACTTGTTATTCATTCCACTACCATTTATTTTTAGTTTTAAATACTCCTCTTTCATTTCATATTGTATTGTGAGATAAACATATATATTTGTGTATATATATATGTATATATTCCAATAACGTGTATGTATATACATGTGTGTGTGTATAGCTTACTTTAAGGAATTGACTCATGCGATTATGGAAGCTGGCAAGTCCAAAATACACAGGGTAGGCCAGCAGGCTAGAGACTCGGAAAACAGCTGATGCTGCAGTCAAGTTTGAAGGTCATTTACTGCTTTAATTCTTTCTTGCTTGGAGGAATTCAGTCTTTTGTTTTATTCAGGCCTTCAACTGATAGAATGTGGCCCACCCACATTATTGCAGGCAATTCGATTTATTTAAAGTACCTGTTAAAATCATCCATAATATCCTCACAGAAACATCCAGGTCAGTATTTGACCAAATATCTGGGCACCATAACCCAGCCAAGTGGGCACATAAAATTAACCATCCCAATTCTTATGGATAACTTTTAAAAAAGCAAACAGAGTCCCTTCCCCTAGGGACTCATGATCCAGGGTGAGAAATGAGAGTCTTGTAGGTTCTTTTAGAGATAACCCAGTCTCTGCTTTTTCTAAAGAGTTTATAGTAGTTGAGTGCCTTCCCCAAGAGCATACATACAGTGCCTTGGCAACAGTGTCTGAAAATTGTTTAAGTCTAACCATTGTAAGTCAGGGACTTCTGTAGTCTTTGTGTTCCCTAAGAATAGGATTTTTTCTCCTTGATGTGCCCTGTGATAAGCATAGTGCTTTCATGATGCAAGAATTCAATAAATATTTTGTTAAATTATTTAGTCTCTTTGAGTTTACAATCAAAATGAGCAAAACATTCAAATTAGTGTAATACAAAGAGAAATTACTTAAATTCCGTAAAAGAGATAAAACAGTTCTATTAATGTTTCAGAAGAGGAAAATATCTTATATAGTTGTAAGATTATGTCTAAAATTCTAAGTGCCATGGCAGTGCTAAAGAGAAGATGCTGCTCTCTTGTGTAAGCTTCAGTGGAGGACAGTGTGGACAAACAATAACAAACTCAGAAACTCAGTTTTCACCTTCATCCTGGCCCCAAAATTCAGCTCTAAGGTTCTTTCTCCTACTAAACACACAAACACATACTCACTCACTCTGATGGCAAGTCTAACGATTCCTCTCAAGTAATGAGCCCACCAAGGAAGCTAGAAGAAAACTTGCTCCAAATAAGGGCACTCCCACTGATGGTGAGAATTGCAGGACCAGGTCTGGAACTAGCACCTATGCATCGAGTTGCAGAGGAAGATCTGGACACTATGAAGTTCCAGTTTTCTCTGTATCTCCCATGAATTCTTTTCATCAGAGACCAGACAATATACAGCATTCTTCTAAATTTAAATTTTCTAAAAATGATGAAAAGGAAAGGAAAAGGCTGAATCTTTCTCTCAAAGGTGAATCTTTACCCCAAATCTTTTTGAGAGGCTTCCAAGAAGTATAACTAAGACTCACATCTCATAGATATTTTTCACTTTGGGGACAATCTAAGTACTTGATATGCCTACAGAAACCCATCTTTCCAAAGGCTAAGGCAATATCTTGGTTGTGCTGGAGTTCGAGATGTCTTTGTTGAGTTTGAGAATCCAGATTAAAAGGGATGAACCCGTTAAAAGATAAACTCAGGCATATTAAACATTTAAGAGTTTATCTAAGCACATAGCCATTTGAATGGGGCAGTGCCAAACTGGAAGTGGTTCCGGCCAGTCTGCTGACCAGAGGCAGGCGGGGCGGGAAGATATACAGAAAGTGCAGAAGCAAAGAAAAAAAATTATTTGATTGGCTACAGCTTAAAGCCTAGTTGACTGGCTGTCCTTAGCATTCTGATTTCATAACTTGGAGGCATTTACAGGTTGAGGTTTTTGCTTATGTAGACCATCGGGGCATTAGAGTCACCTCAGTCTAACTTGTTTAATTAATTTAAAAAACACACGGATGAGGACGGCTGCTGGATGGTCAGGAGGCCCCTCCATCAATGCTGGCTCTTGGTCTAAATATTTTACCTGCACCCCAACCACAGGAGACACACAATGAAGACCCAGATTCCTGAGTACCATTATCCCAGGACCAATACAGCCTCAGAAACACTCCACTGTCTTCTAACAAAACAGGACTGCAGTAACTCCCGTCTCTCTGCAGTAGATCCAACCCAGCAAAATATTGTAACTTTTATAACTGGAGAAGGATAAGTAGAAAACGTCCATGCCAGATGGCTGAGTTGGCAAGGGCTGCCATTTTAGAACTCTCCTCATACCCAGAGGCAGGCTTGCAAATCACTAACTGAAATATTTCTGACATCAGTCTATTTATTTTGGCTGAAGACTGGCAGTCTCTGGGTTCAATAGGTTTTTTGCATGTTTGCTTTTTTTTTTTTTTTCCCCTAGGACTCCCTACAGGGCAAAAATGACCATGCTACTCCCTATTTCAAGTTACTCTAAAAGCTCAGACCACAGCGCCGCCGGGACCGGACAGGTACGGACAGGCATCCCGCTGACGTCACTGCGCATGCCTAAACGTGACCAGGCGCCCTGGAACTAACGTCAGGCCCTGCGGGGGTCACGCCTTCCGAGCGCCATGCTGAG
>NW_006432943.1:3174265-3200230 GCF_000325575.1 Pteropus alecto
TACCTGCGGCTCATGCGGTTGGACAAGCCCATTGGTGAGTGTGGCGGACCGGCGCGCGGCGCGGGATGTCCAGGGGATGCAGCCTTAAAGGAAATAAAGCCCGAAAGGCGGAGCTTCGCCGCCAGGCGCAGGATAGTTTCGAGACACCTGCGAAGTGACCTGCCGGCCTTCACGCCCCTTCGAATCTTGAGCCGGGCAGTAAATTCTCTCGTTCCACACTCCTTGTTTAAGTAGTGAATCGAGCAGAAATGCCGTGCTCGTGTCCCTGCATTTGCACAGATTTACAGTATTGAAGCACTTATACTTTCATTATGTTTGATCTTTTCCATAATCCTGTAAGGCTGTCAAATCACATAAGATTGTAAAGACGCTGAGGAAACAAACTAAAGCTCTTCGGCAGAGCCAGACCTGATGAACCTAGTGTTTTGATGCTGAATTCTAGCTCTTTGCCCTGCACCACTGGTACCACCGCAGCACGTACAGCACTTATGGACTGCCTTATCTGCTCACAGTCGCCTCCTGAGGATTTCCCCCACCTTCCTATTTAAACTATCACCTACCACCTCACTCTCTATCCCTACACCCCTCGCCCCGCATTTTATTCATAGCACTCTCCACTAACTAACCTTATGCATTTATTGGTTAATTGACTTCTCTAATACAGTATAAGCTTCACATATATGACATATTTCTTTCTAGTGCCTAGAACAGAGCCTACCAGTAGTAATAGATGTGTTAATAAATTCCTACAACATCACGTGACTAGCCTTAGGGCTAGAGCTATGGAAACTCCCTGCTCTCAAAGAACTCCCAGTCTAGTTAAAAAGCTGATACAAGTGATCCAGATAGTATAGCGGGAAAGATAAAAAAAATTCATTGATGGAAAAAGTCAAGAAGAAAGTGTAACTCAAGGACAGGTAGATTTCGCAGAGGAGGGAAGAGATCTTGATTGATGGGGGAAACATTTTTGCAGAGATCCTAAGGTAAAGTGTTAGAATACTAAGAATATAAGCTGATCTGGAACCCCATGTCAGTGTAGAAGTAGTGGGCGTTCAGGCTCCTTGCAGGACACTGACCAGTGCCCGTCCTTGGCCTGGGGCTTAGGGACCCCTGACGATGACATTTGCCGTTGCAATGCATAGAAATGCAGTCACATGCATAAATTTTCTCCACCGTTTTCCAGCTAAAATCCCAAATTAGGCCTTGTTTTTGGCACTCTAGGTTTATGCACTACTTATTTGGGATCAGAGCACTAAGAGTTTATAACAATTAACAATTAAAGTATAAAAGCAAAATAAATAATAGGGACAGCCCTGCTATCATGACCCCTTACATGTGGGCGCCAGATACGAGTTGATAGGCATAAATTTCCAAGCCCAGTTCTAATCTGAAGCCTAACTATAATTATGTTCTTAGGGTCTGTGTCATGGAGCTGCAGTGCAGGCTTCCAGGCCATACAGCAGGATCAACAGCTGCTGTAATTCTCATTTCCATAAAACTCTGGCTTCTACTTCAGTGGTTAGACCACCCACCACCTAATAAGAGGCTATATAGGAGTTACACGTAAAGCTCTCAAGCCAAACCTTTTAGTTTGAATCTTCACTTTGCCCACTTGAGAGACCTCAATTAAGTTACTTTACCTCTCTGGGCCTTCATTTCTCATCTATGAAATGAAGATACTAATAATACTGACCTTTATAAAGTTGTCTTGAGAATTCATTAACATATATCAAGTCTTTAGAACAGTGCCTGACATAATAACTACTCAAGAAAGTTAGCCCTTATTCCTTGAGAAGTAGAAATTGGATAAGATTGGGTAATAGTTACTATGTATGTTAAGAAGATACCAGCCTGCTGTGCTTTGATTCTAAATCAGGTGATGATTACAGGATTTTTAAGACAACTTATTAATGTTCTGTGTTACAGATCATTTAACAAACATTTTTTGAGCCCCTATGTATGCCAGGAACAATAAAATGACAGTAGTGTAATCCAGGTTTGATATTTCTTTATTTAAATTCTTTTGTGGGGTAATTTTATATTCATTGTTTTACTTTGTTGAAGTTTAATCTTACTATCTTCATAAACCAAAGTGTATTTCATTGTTTTTCAGAATGGATTACAATTTATTTCAAACGGGTAACAAACTGTTATTTCAGGAAGTTTCAGTAGGTGGCCCTCTTTCCACTAAATTGGTGGTATAATTTTTTTGTTTTACTGCATTTATGGGTAAAATTTATGTTGTCTTAAAGATAGTGTGTAATTATTGAATGACTCTTAGACTCCATTTACTCAGCCTCTTTGCTCTGCCCATCACCTGTCCTAACTTGCTCGTTTTCTTTAATCTCTCCCTCAGAATTTTTCTTTTTTCTACAATAAACATTTCTTTATAAAACCTGTCTGTATCCTCACCACTTCTGCATCTTTCTTCATAGAAGAAGACATAAAGAAACTGTCATAGGGAAGACAGAAAAACATGTTGCTGAGAATCAGGAAGGAAAAGAACAATAAGAATTTAAGGATATATAGAGATTTGGGTATAGAGAGTGATAGCATTGGCCTTAGGACATAGATTGGAGCCAGACTGCCTGGATTTGAATTCCAGCTATGCCACATTTTACCTGTATGGCCTTGGGCAGATTACTTTCTCTATGCTTCAGTTTCTGTATTTGTTAAATGGCTATAATAAAAATAATGCCTATGTCATAAAAGTGTTGTGAGAGTCAAAAGTGTTATATGACAACACCTGGCATATGGTGCTATATATTTGTTGTTATTGTTTTCGTTTTCATCATCACCAGTATCATCTTTTCATAACAACTCTGAAAATTAGATATTCTTTTCTCTCATTTATAAATGAGGAAGGATGAGCCTTAAATTTAATATTCTTTAGTGTCTGGTGTTACTCCACTTACTAGTGGCCGACATCAAACCAGACATCTAACTTCCCCTTCATTAGAGGAACCCTTCTCTTCTGTAGGGTCACCCTACATATTCCTATTAGTAAGTGAATACACCACCTGTAATTCAGACTTAAGGCCAAGAAAATTTTGTTCCTGACATAAAATGCTTACACATCTTTTTTCTAGAATTTTTTTTAAAATGGAACCTTCTGTTATGACCACACCAGGAAAATAATGCCTGTGAAGCCATGGTCTTTCTTTTCTATTGGGGCAGGATCAAGCTACTCCTCTGTCCCTCTGAGTTATAAGGAAGTAGTTAAATCCATTGTTTTACTTAATCTCTGTATATCTGTTGCCTCAATTGTAAAATAGGAATAATAATAGTGCCTACTTTATGAGGATGTTTTTAGGATTAAATTACATATAAGTTATTTACAGCACTTGACATTTCACAATCATTCAGTAAATGTTAGTCTCAGTTTTGTCATGTGTTTCTGACTGTGTTTTTTACTTCTTTGGGATGTGGTGTTTAAACAAATGAAAACAATTAATTAACTTGAATTTGTACCTTTTTTGTCTTTTTATTTTTCCTTAGGAACCTGGCTGCTGTATCTGCCATGTACCTGGAGCATTGCCTTGGCAGCTGAACCAGGTTGTTTTCCAGATTGGTACCTGTTATCCCTGTTTGGCACTGGAGCTGTTCTTATGCGTGGAGCAGGCTGTACTATTAATGATATGTGGGACCAGAACTATGATAAAAAGGTGATTTTGTCTTGGAAAGGAGCAGAGAGGTTCCTTTCAATCCTGCAGAGTAACATGGTGACATTACTTTTGATTGCCACATAAAGCAATAGGATCCTTTAGTATCCTCACTGAAATCCAGCATAAGAATTGCTGATACCAGTTGAATAGCATGTGTTACAAAGTACACTGTACTTTCTTTCTCAACACAAGAGCAGCCATGGAGGCAAGGCGTGTACTTCATTTTTACAAAATGAACTAGGATTTAGAATGCTGGGGTAAGGATATTAGGAGTGAAGTTAAAAATTTCATCTGAACCTTTGGATGTCTGAAAGAACTGCCACCCCTTCCTTTCAGATATATATACTGGAGCTGTACTATTCATATTTAAATCAAATCTTAATGTAAATGAACCAAGGCACTTCTATTATCATTTGCTATAATTATTTCTTTTTTAAAAAACTTATACTTCTCCTTGGAAAAATAATACATTTTTATTCTGAAAACTTCATACAGTACAGAAATAGAAAGGATAGGAAGTACAAGTACTCCTTATCACTCCAGTCCTCCAGAGAAAACTTCAATTAAAGTTTGATGCATTATGTTCCTCTGGATTACTTCCTATGCATATTCTAACATATGTGTATAATTAATTCTTTGTTCCTCAATAGACTTGTCATTTTCTCAAGGGAGAGGTCCATCTCATTTTCCTTTTATCCTAGCAGCCACGCTATAACAAGTACAAGATCATTAAGATCATTAAATGCTTGAGTAAATAATCAAGTAAACTTTCAATTTAAAAGAAAGCCATGGGGAACTATATAAAGTAAATAATCATATATATACTATATAAAGTAGATAATCATCTCTAGTTTGCCTTTCACATGTGTGAATTTCCCTTAAAGAAGGCACACCTATAATCATTTTTAGTTTATAGAACAGTATCATATTAATATATTTTTTAAATTCATAAAAACATTTGTTGACTACTTGCTGTGTGTGAGACACAGTGACAGGTTCTAGGAATGCAAAGGTGAAAGACACCATCTCTGACCTTATGCTTTCGTAGTTGTGATACAAGCAGCACTGTCATGAGAATGGTGTTCACAAAGAGGACTTAACAAAGAGCACCTACCTGAGCCTATGGGAGAAGGTCAGAACTTTGAACTGTGGCAGAATAAGGTGGCAAGAAAAGGGTGGGCTGGAGGATGAAGGTCTGTTTGGGCAGAGTGAATAGCAGATACAGAAGCATGGCTGTGAGATAAAGTATATTATGCTTGACGACTGCAACCATGGGGTTTACTTGCGTCTGGAGAATAGGTTAGTGGAAAGGTGGCAGGAACTGATAAAGGCCTCTCTATGCCCCACTGAAACAGGTGGGATGCCTTGATCCATGCCAGAAGATGCATACTTTTTTGATTTTTGGGTTCACACATCCTGGTAAGTTTTTCATTCTGCATTACTGTGTGAATGAGGCTTCTGGCATATTTCATTTCAAAATAATGCTTGAACATGTTTAGAGCAACTAATGCCTACATCCTGGTTGTCATATTTTACTATAAAGTTTTGCAAGATGTTGCCCTTAGGGGAACTTGGTATAGGGTACGTGGGATCTCTGTATTTTCTAAAATACAGAGATTAAAAAACAACCGCGTGCAAATCTACAGTTGCCTCAAAAGGAAAAGTTTATCTAAAAAAATAACATTCAAACCAACCAACTTTTTCTAATTTTTTAATTAACAAAATATGACCATTTTAGTTCCCCCCTAAGTGATTTTTTTCTCCCTAGATCAAAGGGAACTGATTATATATATACCTTACATCTCTCCCAGGATATTTTTCTCTGATTAGAAGAATCTAGATTCTATATTGCCATGCAACAGAGTACTTAAACGATTGTTTTAGAGTTATTGAGGTGGTTTTGCTAACACAAATTTTAAAGGATTATGTACATCTCTTTTAAAGGATAAGTTAAAAAGCTTGGCCAAATTGTAATGCTTACCTCACAGTTTCTTAAAGGTTGTATTTCATTAAGGACATGTTTATGGCTCAGGGTTTTAAGTGAATTGCTATTAGGGTATCTAGGTTAGGTGTGTTTTGTTGGCATCTATAATCTACTAGCCATCTGGTAAACATTAGGTTCATAAATATTGAAATAATCTCACGTAGGTTATATGTGAGATTGGTTTTGTAAGCTGTGAGCACTTTAATTTCATAAAAACTACAAGGATATGTACTGAAAGGTCGGTGTAGTCTTGTAGTTAGTAGTGTCGTCAGTGGGACTAGACTGACTTGCTACTGTGCTGTCTGTGACTTTGGAAAGTTACTGAACAAATATATATTATTTGTTCACATAAGTTTTCTAAAACTTAGAAATAGCAAGACCTTATGAGTGGTTAAAAGACAGGGTTGTTATGAGTATTCAAAAATGTGATGCATACGTATAGCTCGTAGAATAGTGGCACCTTAAACACTCAGATATTCGCTGGAATAATAATATCCTAAAACACATAGGAGAACATAAATATTATTTCCAATTAAAATTATAGTGACCAAATAAAAGGTAGACGATCCAGTTCTAGCAGTTAAACCAAAATAAGTCGTTATAGTTTGACAAACTGTTTTATTACAGAGTTAAGCATACTAAAAATTGGGTCAGCAGTTTTTTTCGTAGCGTTGGGTAATAAATATTTTAGGCTTTGTGGGCCAGAACGTCTTTGCTGCAACTGCTTGACTCTGTTGGAGCAGGAAAGCAGCCATACACAGTATATAAACAAATGGTGTGTCTCTTTTTTTAATAAATCTTTATTTTTGGACACTGAAATGTGAATTTCATATTTTCACGTGTCACAATACATTAATCTTTTTTAAAAATCAATATTCAACCATCTAAAAAAGTAGAAACCAACTTAGCTTATGGGCTGTATAAAAACAGGCAGTAGGCTAGATTTGGCTCACAAGGCGTAGTTTGCTGACCCTTGATACAAATTATACAAAAATATATTACTAATAGTTAACATTTATTGCATGCTTATATGCTTCAGATACTGCATTTACTCTGAGGTAGGTGATATTATCACCCCTCTTAGTTCTTCTCCTTCTCTGTTTTACCTTTAACAGGTAAGAAATAACCTAAGCCCAAGAGAAGTTAAGTAATTTGCCAAAATTCACACAGTGATGGAATTGGATTCAAATGCTGGACTCTCTGATCCCAGATCCTGAGTTCTTAACTTTTAGCAATATTGAAAATTTTGGTTATGTTCTTTATTTGTGGTTGAGTGTAGAGTAATCACATTTTGTGATCTCTTGAAAGGAAAAGAACAAATTAAGATATGTTATTTGTTCACACACTTACTCTGTTCATGTCCTTATAGTGGGTTTGCCCTTTATATTTGAGTGCAGCTAATATATGATAGCAGACCCATTCCTAAACAGCCTGGCAAAAGCACTCCCACTTTCAAACCTAGATAATCTGTCTTCTTTCTATTTTCACATCTGATTTCTGATTGCAGCACTTCCCATACTCAAAATAGTCACATGATATCAGCCTTATCTGACATGCACTGAAATTTTTTCTTTCCTGAGAATTCTCATTATTATTGTTCCTCTTTTCTCTCTGGAAATTGAGTATACTTGCTGAGTAGCTAAATAGCTAAGTAAAGAGTTGCTTTGTTTTGTGTGTTTGGAGATGGGAATGGGAAATGGAAAGAAAGGGGAATGAGTAGTAGGAATTTTTAGTTCTTTTCAAAGCTATTTTAATATCAATTTTTGATTCTTGGCAATACTTCCACTATTGATTTCACCTTTTATTCATATTTCTGCCTTAGTACTTATGATGGCCCAGTCTCTTGATGAAATGCTTAAATAAATGATTGATGTCTTATAAACTATATAAATGTCTAACCAGTGTACTGTATACTTGAAACTAATAAAAAAAAAAAAAAAAGTGAGCCATTACATGAGGCTAACGTATCTGTTTTTGTGTGTTAAGGTTGCAAGAACAGCAAATCGCCCAATAGCTGCTGGAAACATTTCAACTTTTCAGTCCTTTGTTTTTCTTGGAGGACAGCTGACCTTGGCACTAGGTGTTCTTCTGTGTCTGAATTACTACAGGTATATTAAATGTGTTCTTCATAATTATGTATAAAATCTCTCCTTTGAAATGGAAGAAGTAGGAATAAAATAAAATTGAAATATCTTTATCATGAAGTTGTTTATTGGCTGCCTATCGAGCATCTGTAAACTAGCAAGTATAAATCACCATACATTGTAAAATCAAGAATGCTTTCAACCAAAAGAATGAACAAATCAGCATGTAATTTATTCTGAACCACCATCAGTACTCATACTACATGTTCCTAAGGGACGCAAGGCACTTCATAGGTTTTTTAGGTGCATGCATGGATGTGTTTGTTTATATACTCGTATATGTAATTTTATTTATCCTGATAGAATCTCTGAAGTAGATAGAAGCAAAAGTGATTATACTCATTTTGCAAAAAAGAGAAACTGGGTCTTTCCCAGAGTCATGTTTCTAGTCATGACAGAAGAAAAAGTAAAAGGACTCATTCCTATATTTCTTAAACAGAGACAGAATTAAACTTCTGTGCATCAGATGGCTGTTTACAGAGTGCTTCAATAAGGCAAAAAAGAGGAGGTCAGCAAATAAGCATTACTTTATAGAGACTAGTCTTAAATATATACCTTGCCCTGCTATCATCAGTCACATAAAAACACTGGAAGGTTATTCCTGGAGGGATGGTGATAGGTGAGCTTTGATGAATATCTTATGTTATCATTTCTTTCATAAGGGTTTTGTGACCTTATCCTCTTCTAGAGAAATAACACCCCATTGTACGTCTAAGAAGGGATCTCTTGACTCTAATGATCTGTTCTGATATCTCAGTTTACTAGCAGTAGCATATGGTGGGTAAGCACAAGTTGGACTCTGGAGCCAGTTTGCCTTAGGTTTGAATCCTGGCCCTACTACAGACTAACTGTATTATGACAAGTTAATCTCTTTGTGCTTTAGTTTTCTCATATGCAAAAAACAAGTAGAATAAAACTATCTGCCTCTTAAGGTTGTGGTGATGATCATAATGAGTTAACATATATAAAATAGTTAGAACAGTGCCTAATACATAAAAACACTATATGTGTTAGCTGTTATTATCCATCCTTTATCCTAAACAAAGTCAAGATAATTTTACATAACAAAAAATAGAATTTTTAAGATAAATTATTTTCTCAATTAGTGTTACTATTGCTGTTTTAGTGATTTTTAATAGGTGATATATTAATCTTTTTAATGGTTTTTCTTGATTTCAGTATAGCTCTAGGAGCAGCATCCCTACTTCTTGTCATCACCTACCCACTAATGAAAAGAATTACATACTGGCCTCAGTTAGTTTTGGGTAAGCTTGAAATAACTTTAAGTACTTCCTTTGATACCCTCAAACTATACTTTTAGACATAATATCATACATATATATTTAATGTGGCAGAAATACAATGTCAAATTAATCATGAAATTTTCCACACCAAGAACAGATTTTCATATTTTAAAGGACAATTAACTATTTCTTTTGGCTAAAAAGTCTTGCTTATTTATTAAGATTGTCATTTTTTTCTGAAATGTTCTTTTAAAAATCTAGGTATGTTATGAAGAAAAAAATTAGCTGCCTCGACTCTACCCCTCTCTTTAGGTAGTTGATCTAGACACTCTGAAGACTTTGGGGATTGGAGTAGAAAGCACTCTGAGCTGGAGAACGAGAGTTAGTGTGTATGATGGCTTAGCCGGCTTCGCAGGACTCCCCTCTTGTAAAACTTTCTTTCGACTTCCCAGGAAAAAGTTATAGCAAATGGGCCCCCACAGCACTCTGATGTGGCACTTACTCATTTCAACAGCATTAATTCAACATGAAGATATTGAGAGCCACCTCTGTCTCCCCATTAATAAATTGTAAATTCCTAAAAGATAAAGCATTCTTTACATATGGATGGCTCAGCATCTAACAGCACTTGATAAATCACAGGAATTCAATAAAAGTTCATTAGTAGAAAGAGAGGAAGATTAGTAGGTAGGTAAGTCAAAATCAATTGGAAAAATACCTACTAGTCTTTTCTGTTCTATTCCTTGAATAATCTAGAGTGTTCTTAAAACTATTCTAGTTCTTTGAACTACCCCCCCCCCCACAGTAAATAAAAGAACCAAAAGACACTCCAAGAAATTGATGTGAGCCTGATGTGGAAAGTTGTTGTGGAATATTTATCTTTTTGTAGGATCTTCTCATTCAATGTTGTGTTTCTTTTTATTATTTAAAAAAATAGGACATTATAGTCTCAACTGACCTGGGACTCTTTTGATAAAAGGATAAGCATTTCCTATTTATAAGATAATATTAAGAAAGCTGGTATATTTACTTCAAATATTTACTGAACCCCTGACTTTTACTTTGTGCCAGGAATCACATCATGTGCTAAGAAAATTAAATTGACTAAAACACATTCACTCTCTTGAAGGAGCTAGAGAAGACAACAGATAAACAGGCCGTTACAGTACATTATACTGGCATGCATGAGTGCTGTGGGAACACAAAAGGGAGGCCCATCATCAACTGAGGAGGGATTCTGAATGGAAATAGGTAACAGAGGTGGAGAGAAGACATTTGGGAACCATTGAGTGGAAATAGGTAACAAAGGTGGAGAGAGGACGTTTGGAACCCATTGTGTTTGAGGTACCTGAGGGACTTGCAGGTAGAGGTGCCCAGCAGACAGTTCAGTATCGAGTCTGAAGCTCAGGGAAGTGATCCAGCTTGTACGGAGAGGCTTAGGAGTTGTCAGCATGTAGATGTTTACAGTCCTCAGGGAGGTTGGGATTGTGGAATAAATAAGGATTCCTGCCTATACTCTTGTTTCTGTAGTTTATAGGGAAAGTAGAATGCTAATGGAAAGACCACAAGACTTTTGACTTCAGGTCTCAATTTAGACCCCAGCATCTACTATTCATTGGCTATGCCAGGCATCGTACTAGGTAGGATAAATGTTCTCATAAAATCTACTTATCAAGGGAATATCATCCTTTCTATTAGCTCTGTTATTTTAATTGTTAACCTCTCTGAATCTGTTTTCTTTTTTGTAAAATGTAGCTAATAACTATCACAGAGAGCTGAGAGAATTTAAAGAAGAAGCGTATTAGAAAATAACATACATAGAAGCACTTACTACATGCTAATGCCCCTTTCTTTCCCTTTGGAATTCTGAAGTACATTTAGACATTTCCTCTATCTGTTTCACTCATTGTAGGGTTGACTTTTAACTGGGGAGCATTACTTGGATGGTCTGCTGTCAAGGGCTCCTGTGACCCATCTGTTTGCCTGCCTCTTTATTTTTCTGGAATTATGTGGACTCTCATATATGATACTATCTATGCCCATCAGGTAAAGAAATATTTTTTTTTCTTAACTTTGGTGTAGTTGTTTTTTAAAAAACTTTAAGAACCTAATTAAAGGGAAAGTATTTTTTTTCTAAAAAGTAAATTATTTACACTTACATGACATCAACAAAGTATTTCTGTTTTTACCAAAAAGATCATCTCATTTATTTTATTTGTAATAATTTAAATAGTATTTACTATGTGCTAGGCACTGTATTAAATACCTTCCAAATACCAGTTTAATCCTCATAACAACCTGCGAGGAAAGTACTTTTATTATCCTCATTTTAACAGATGAGGAAAACAGGCATAGAAAAGTAATTTATCCGTGTCACACAGTTAGTGTGTGGCAGAACTGAATTTGAACCCATACAGTCTCCAGAGTCAGTGCTTTTAATTGCTGCCCTCCCTTGCCCTCTCCTGCCCTTCTGTTGATGCCTCTAATCATTGTACCAGCCAACGTTTTTTTTTTTTTTTTAGGTAGTATAAGTAATAAATGTTTTCCCATATTTTTATCTATTTTTTTTGTCATTATCAGTTTAAGACTGCATAATAATCCATTGATTTAATATGCCATAATTTTTAAAAAATTAACAATTTGTCTATTTTGGCCATTTAAGTTGTTTCTGAGTTTCTGCAATTATAAATGACATTGTTCTAATTACTAATGTCTTTATGACTGTGAGCTTTTTGGGTAAATTTTTAGGAGTGGTGTTACTTATTTAAAGGATATAAACATGTTTATAGCTTTCAATATTGCCTTTTTCATAAGTTTAATAAAAACTTTTTACTTTTCTTGATTTATGTTCTTAATTTTCTTTTATGTATATGAACTTTGAAAAAAAGGATTTTTTCTCAGTATTTTTCTGAAATATGATTGACTTCTCAATCATTTACTTAAAGAATATGTCATGATTTAATGAAATTTTTTTCTAATACTTCAGTCTGGATTTCATCTTGTTTTCTTTCTATTAACCTCTCTCCTCCACTACATTTATGTTATCATGAAAAAGTTTGCGAGTTCTATAATCAACCTGATTTCCTTAAATGAAACTTAACTAACAGTTTAGAAGAGATCCCTGTATTTTTTGCAGTCAGCTTTGGAACCAGTGGTCTAGATAACTGTACTCCAATTAGATTAACTTCTTCAGTAAAACACACATACTCTTTGACACTTTTGTGATCCACATAATTAAAAACACAGTTTGCACCCTTAAGGTGCTTGCAGTGTGAAAGGAAAAACATACACAAACCTCACACTCATTATAACTTGGATTTGGGACTTCAAACAATAGCTGTCTACCAGCAACTGGTTGCACAGTTCAGCATGCAGCCTCTGATATCACAGGACCATAATTACAACTAAAGCTGCTAGAGACCAGTCAGCTAGATGTGAGTGTATCAAAACCTAGCTCTACTTAAGCAGAAAGGATTCCATGGGAGAAGCAAGGAATAAATTGAGCTAGAAGTGAAATGTGAATGGATGTTGTTAGGTGATAAGTGAGCATTTTTCTACATCTGTGATTTTATTTTAGCAAGATTGAAACTAAAGTGTACAGGAAATTACTGAGATTTGAGAACTCTGTGGTAAGGAAGTGCTATGAAGAATTTGAGTTGTTTTACTTCTAATGTAGTAAAAGTATAGTTAACAGTTATTATAGGATTATAAGAAATACAGTGACATGTAGAAATAGAGCTGGAAGATAATTTTAGCAGTAACATTTAACTTTGATTTGGCCTGCACATCCATTACTGATCAACCTATGTTTCTGAGTTCACTGTCATCTTTAACAATTCATGGTCTATCTTTATGTTTACATATCAATGTTCTTTAAGAGACAGTTTCCTCTGGAATTAGATAATGGTGATGATTGCACAACTGTGTGAATATACTAAAACTATGAATTGTATACTTCAAAATGGTGAATTCTGTGGTTTTAATAAAAAACAATTTCTTATTTCCAACGTTAGGACAAGAAAGATGACACTCTGATTGGTGTTAAGTCCACGGCACTACGGTTTGGTGAAAACACCAAGCCATGGCTCAGTGGCTTTGGTGTGGCCATGCTGGGGGCGCTGAGCCTGGTGGGAGTGAACAGTGGTCAAACCATGCCCTACTACACTGCTCTGACTGCTGTCGGAGCCCATCTGGCTCACCAGGTTTGACCGTCTTATTTTTTCCCTCATTCTTCCTTGATATAAATTATATTATTTAAACAAAATGACCTCTATATTTACCAACCAAGGTACTTCTCAAAACAAACACTTGCCTTGAACTGTCTTACACTACCCCCTCCCCTGCCCCAACTTATCATATGAAAGAGCTAGCTATATTACTTTAGAGAAGTAACCTAAAACTAAACATATTTTTTTCTTCTGATTTTTTTGGAATTACTTCTGACTTATGTCTGGAAAAATTTCAGTAATGTCTGAAGGTTGTCGGTTGAGCTGAATTACTCTGAAAGCAACTGATAAACACAACTATATTTTTTAAATGCGGGTTTCTAGTAATGATTGGCAAAGTAATTATTCATAGTTTTGTGTCCCACTGGCATAGAGACCAAGACTAGATAAGTCATGAAATGCTGCCATGTCAGAGTTCTGCCTAGGAAACTCATTTCAGGATATGCCCCCCGCACCCTAGCACCTGCAAGCTTATATCATGAATCTACATTATTAACTTTTGTAAAATGAATGGACAAAATCTAATTTTAATTAAGTAGATTGCTAGTAAATAGACTTTTTGCATCAATGTTACCATTATTTTCTTTGAACACAATCCAATAGATGTTAGTGAACTTTTATTTAGATGACCTATTTGATACAGATTATTACAAGTTATCAGTGTAAACAAGACTTGCATAACATGGTGTGAAGAAACCAAAATCCGATGTCCATAAAGTAAACCCCATGCTCTGTCACCGTCATTGTTTAGCAAAGCTAAAAGGATTCTCCAGATTTCATCATTCTCCTCCTCAGAATTTATCAGCATCCCCTTTTGGTCATAACTCAGCTCAATGGGGTTGTTGTCATCAGTTGATTGTCTGGTCAGGATAATGGTGGTTTAGCAATATTTAAGCACCTGGATATTAGTGGACTAAGGCAAAAGTTTTGAGGACAATCACAAATATTATAAAAAATGTTTAGAACCCACTTTATATTCTCAGTTGGATTTGTGGTCCTCTCTCCAGTCTTTGACACAGTATTTTAAGATGGACATAGCCTTCCAGTGTTTGAAAAGACAGGAAATCATGATGATTTTAAGTCTGCAGGCCATGTAATAAAGAATAGTTGGAAAAATGCAGGATGCTGATGCTTAAGCCTAGAGAAGAGTAAGATGGGACATGAGACTTTCCTGATATATTTGCAGGACTACTGTGGAGGAAAAGGAGTATATTTGTCCTAGATTGCCAGCTGCAAATCTGGGTCGCTAGATTCCCTCCTCTATGTGGGGATAGGAGGGGGATTTACACATGTATGACAGTATTTTTGATTATCATAAGTGAACTAAAGGTCTTATTACAGGCATTTAGTGGGTGAGGGCCAGGTATATTAAATATCTTTCAACACGCCAGGCAAGCCTGTACAATAGAGTTGTCCTGCCCAAACGAGACTTGTTCTCCTGTTGAGAAACATTGCTCCAAAAAATAAAGCCAGAGCTGGAGGGTAGGAGTTGTAGAAAGTAGATTTTAGATCAGTCAGTGGAAGGAAGAGCTTCCTAAATAGAACTAAAAATTTCATGGGTTGCCTCTTAAAGTATTCATGCACCTTTCATGGGGAAATTTTTAGGACACAGCATAGATGATACCCAGTGAAAGAGAGATGGTAGATTTTTCTACATTGTGAAACTGTTTGGGGAACAAAAAGGGCTTCCCATTGCTTAAAATTCTATAACAGGGTGTTATTCTTTGTGTCGATGTGTTTATTTGTAAAGCTAAAAAAAGAGCGGGTACTCTACTCATGCAGCATTGTGTTTTTTTTACAGATTTACACTATAGACATCCACAGACCTGACGATTGTTGGAATAAATTTGCCTCCAACCGAACAGTAGGACTAATAGTTTTTTTAGGGATTGTCCTTGGAAACTTGTGGAAAGAAAAGAAGACAGATGAAACAAAGAAAAATAGAGTAGAAGATTAGCAAATGAAGTTTATCTAGGAATTTTTAAAACAAACTTTTACAAAACACTCTCAGGTTATGTTACTACATAATTAAATTTAAATAAGCAGTCTTACAATATGTTAAAGAATTAAGAACCAGAAGATGAAGACTTGCATATTTTGCCTGGATTTTAGTTCAAGTATTTGCTAGCAAAATTCTTCCCATGTCACAGAAACCAGAGGGACTCCCCGATATGAGATGACCTTGAGTATTTAAGTTGATGCATTCTTTTGTTCATTATAATTGTCATCTTTAGTTTTGGGAACTGTATGTATTTTGGCACTTTAGAAGAAACCAGACATGTATCTCATCTAAATAAATGTAGGAAAACACTCTTTTTAGGGAAAAAAAAAAAGCTGCTGCAAAAAGTTGAGGTTTATTCTTTATTGTGACCTTTATTCACTGCCAAAATCTATAATTCAGAAAATCATTGGTTTTCATTTTTTAGGGGAATTTGAGTAAAAAAATTATACATACTATATCCATACAGACTAGTGTTGTTACCAACCCTGACATTTATTTGGGAACTCCAGTCTGTGTGTAGCCACAGTGACCAGAATGGGTAGGCAGGCCATCACCAGGGATCTTTTTTTTTAATCTCATCTGATTGTAATTCATAAGATAGTGGCATATTAGTTAAGTGTACTGTTTCTTCTCTTGCCCCCTTCAGAATGTTCTCAACACAGCAGCCAGAGTGATTTTCTTAGAATCTATGTGAGGTCATGTCATTCCTCTGCTCATAACCCTCCCCAATCTTCCCAGGACACTTAGTACAAAGTAAAAGTCTTACCACCTACTAGGCTCTCCACGATCTGGCCTTATCTGTGACTACTCTTAACAACCTTCTCCAGCCCCACTTACCTCCTCACTGCCCCTCAACAGTCTTGGCAGATTCCTACCCCCAGGCCTTTGCATTTCCGGTCTGCTTTGCCTGGAATGCTCTCCTTGAATGATGTCTTAGTACTTTGCCACAGATTTTTTTTCCTAAATGTTACCTTCTCAAAGAGGCTTTTCTTAGCCACTGTTTCTAAAATTTGATATACAAATTCTACCTACACTTCATATTCTCTTGTTCTTGGTTTTTTTTTCTTCAGAACTTTACCTAAAATATATTTTACTTGATTTAAGTGGCTCTTAGGGAGAGTGGAGTATAAGGGAGGCAGACAATTGTGTATGTGGGTTGTGGGCAACACTACACACTAAATCCCATCATAATGATAATGATGGTGATTATGATGATGCAACTAATGGAGCACGTATATATGCCATGCACTGATAAATAGGCAGAGGAAAATGTACTTAACTGTTCGTTTATTCAGTAAATACTGACCCACTGAGCATGAGTGTTTAGACTTAAGACAGGAGAAGCAGCAATGAGTTGAAGACAAGAAATAGAAACATATCCCACTTTTAGGTATGTTTTATCTATCCTGATACAGTATCAGAATTATTTTATCAGGATAGATAATATTTTTATGTTGATTTCTGTTTTCTTACAAATATCCTATATATTTTTTCCTTTTGAAAAGATTTAGCAAAATCTATACCATTTTTCTAGAAAATACAGTAATAATAAAATATAGAGTTTAAACAGAAGAGTATCTTCAGTAACGAAGTGACAGGGAAAAAATCGAGCTTAGAAAAAGGTTATGCCCCTTTAAGGTATGCCATTTCTCATAAGAAAATGTTGATCTCTAAATGTCTTGGCATGGACTTTGGAAAACAATGCTGAACCTGATAACTGGAGCAGGAGCAGGGCCAAAGGGGGCACAGAGGCCTGGTGTTAGCACCCTCTACATTGTACTCTGAAGGAAGCCTTAAGGCAGAATTCCTTTCCTACTCGGAAAAGAGCTCCAGTGTCTAAAAGGGCAATGATTCTGTTGAGGAATGGCTAGAATTTGCCAAAATCTGCATAATCTGTTCACGATTGCTACATAATTTTCAGATCACCCTATATTTTAGAATGCTTAAGATCTAAACCCATTAGCACTGATTCCACTTATAGGAGAGTAAGTGCAATGTGTTTCAATTTTATTTCATTTTCTTAAGTTAGTTGATGAAAAGTTAATATGGAACAAATCTTAGAATTGGTAAAACTGCAGCCATTTGTGATAAATGGGGACAGGAGAATATAGTTAAAAATTTATACATTATCTTGCTCTCAAAAAGCTGCTAAAACTGAGATGAGTTAGTTCTCTTATTTTTCCTTCCTTCTCTCAGGTAGAAAGGCTGGAAAAGTGATATAAATGGGTATGGGGCAGATGGGGAAGAAAAGATGAAGTAGATTATTAGCCCCTAAAATCATGGACATAAAATAATTCAGGATTGCAAAGAAGTGCAGTCATCTATCGGATATCAGGGTTATCTATCTATGCATAACCATGAGGGGCACTGTAACAAAATGGGTGAAATCACTAGTTTCCTCTTGGGAAATTCGTTCAATGTAAAAGGCCCTTGCCCTATCTGCTTCAGTTACCCTGAAGTGGTAAAGAATTTTGTAAACAGTTACCTTGTAAAAATTCATGGTAGGGGTGGAGTTAGGGTGGGAGCTACGGGAAACCTGGCTACAGAACCTAAAAGTTACAACACAAGTGCTGCCTCTCCCTCTTCCTGGACTACTTTGCTAAATTGCTCCATCCTTCTTCCATATTGTAAAAGACTCTAGTCAGGCCACACACTACTATTTACCCCAAATCGACATATCCTCTTGCCCTTGGGCTGGTCCTTTTACTGTCGTAGGCCACACTCATACACCCCCGTCTTCCATCACAACTGTTAGGAGGGTGAGGGCCTGCCCTTTAGAACAGACAGGATTTCGTGTGAATCCTCCCTCAAACACCTGCCAACTGGGAGACAGGAAAGTGACAAACCGCTCTCAGCCACCATACTTTTATGTGCTAGATCTGAGCTATGCGAGCATTAAACAGTTGACATATGTTAAAGCCTATTATGGGCCGAATCGTATTGCCCCAAGATTCAGATATTGAAGTCCTAACCCCCAGTAGTAAATGTATTTGGCGATAAGGTCTTTTAGAGAGATTATTAAATTAAAATGAGGTCATTAGGGTGAGCCCTAATCCACCTCCTTACAAGAGGAAATCTGGACACACAAAGAGACACTAGATGCTTGTGCATGTGAGAGATGACTGCATGAAGGCATGGGAGAGGGTGGCCATCTGCAAGCCCAAGTGAGGGGCCTCAGAAAACCAAGCCTGCTGACGCCTCAGACTTCTGGCCTCCAGAACTGTGAGAAAATAAACGTTTTTCAAGCTACCCAGTCTGTGGTATTTTGTTGTGGCTGCCATAGCAAACTTAATGCAAACCCTACTACTGAACCTGGCACAGAAAAGTCACTCTACAAATAGGTTCATTTGAAAGCTCTTACTTTTCCACACCAATTCTACCTTTTTGTCCTAAAGCATAAATTTTAGCCCTTATAGTGTCTACAGCAGTGGTCAGCTAAATGAAACCCTCCATAGATGTCCATATCCTAATCCCCAGAACCAGTACATATGTTACCTTATATGGTAAAGGGGCTTTGCGGATGTGATCAAGAAAGATCTTGAGATAGGGAGGTTAGCCTGATTTATCTAGATGGCTCAGTCTAATCACAAGAGTTTATAAGAGGAGGCAAGAACATGGAAGCAAGAGGTTATTGTAGGAATTGACACCCGACAGAGGAATTCAGATGCTCAGACAACTTTGTCAGAGGAAAGAGAATTTATTAGGCCAGCGGAGCACATGGGGTTAACAACTCCATGCACGAGCTCGCTCTCGTTAGATTCATTTCAGTTTGTATACTTCTACAGTGTCCATGCAGGGGTACGTGATTCCTTTGTCTGAGGTTTCACATGTGCCTCCTTACTCAAGATGGGGAGGAGGAGCTTCGGGTGGGGGGCTGCAAGGGAGGAAGAATTTCCTGACCATTGGTCTTACAGGTCGTTTGTTTTGTGGAACCCATGACCTTGGCGTGATCAGCACCATTATAAGATTCTTGAACAGAGAGTCGGGATTCCTAGGCTATAAGCAGGGAGCAGCACTTGATGCCAGCACCTGCTCAGCAGATTCCTTTCCAAAGGCTGAGCTCTAATTGTAACATAACAAGCAGTTTTACATAGTTTTGTTATTCCTACACAACTACAGAGATAAGGAAAAACATTAGTTGGTTGGCAAGCCATGAATCAACAGATGTGAGGTGGAGAGTCCTTGAGGTGGGGGAGGTAGCTATGGGAAAACATGTTAGCTGGAGAGTCCTGGAAGGGAGAGAGGGCAGTCAGGAATGGACTTTAACCGGCTGAGTCAGTCATTTCTTGCAAGCCCTTTCCTTTGCATTTTTTTTCAGATGCCTCCTCTCCTCTCATTATAGTGATGCAAGGAAGTAATGCAGGTGGCCTTTAGAACCTGAAAAAGACAAAGACACAGATTCTCCCCTTAGAGCCTCTAGAGAGAAAACCAACCTTGCTGACACTTTGTCTCTAGCCCAGTGAAACTGAGTTTAGACTTCCAACCTCCAGAATTTTAAGACCATAAATTTGTGTTGTTTTAAGCCACTAAATTTGTGGTAATTATAACAGCAACAAGTAAACTAATACAATAATTATTTGAGCTCCGACTGACCTGTCCTGAACTGCCAGAGTACTTGGTTGGTACCAGTGAAGCAGTTGCTAACAATGCAAGTCCTGGAGACATCTTGCCTGGGTTGGAATCTCTTTAACATCTACCGGTTGTATGATCTTAAGCCAGTTACCTGATCTCTCTGTGGTTCAGTTTCTAAATGGGCTAATAATAATATCCTTCTCATGAACTTAAAAATCATGTCTCCATCTACTAGGATGCAGAGTCCATGATAACTGGGATTTTGTCTTATTCACTAAAGAAGGCCCAATACATCACTCTGTAGGTACTCAATAAATATTTGTGACTTATTGTACACCAGTAGGCTAACATTAAGTATTTGATAGAACTGGTATTAGGTGCAATGATTAGAAATTAGTAATGTCTTTCAACAACACATAAAAAAGTTCACAATGTGAGGTACCATAATAAAAATTAAAATTTTTCACGTACATATGATTAAAACTGTAAAAAACATTTAAAGAAGATTAAAGAAATAAAAATAGATATTTTATGAGTAATAGGTTATTATAATATTGCTCTATAATAAAATTAGATGAGCAATGGTCCAAAATTTCATGTTTTAAGCTAATCTATGAATGTAACCTCTATTCTTCCAGTGTTATTTTTACTTTTTAATATTTACATTTAAAAAATAAACGTCAAAATAACCAATGTGCAGCTCCCACAAAGACAAAGGAAAGGATGATGATGATGATGATGATGATGATTTTAATAAGTTCTTTCCAAAATAAAGGATGGGTTTGAATACTAATGGAAGGCCTTTAGTTGCAGCTAAAGACTTCCATGTCTTTCTTTAAAGGATAATCCTTGCCCACATCTGAAAAAGAATTACAGTCTTAAGAAAGTAAACTCCAACAGAGCACCGAAGGTGAGGCATCCCCTTGACTACCAGCGAGTCACACTGTAAAACAGTCATATCTCCATTTTACTATGGAGCCAACACAGTTTTGTAATCATTCTTGTAAAGTTAAACAGTGATGTCCTAAGTCTTCCCATAATATTGGGCAATGAGCTGCCTGCCACACCTTGTTTCTTATCAAAAACATGTGGCGGAGAATAGCAACGCCACTTTGTCCTCAGGAAATTAAAAGTTACCTATAGCTTTCTTTTCTGCTATCTTTCAAAAATAATATTTACTGCATTTTTTCCTAATGCGCAAGTAACATGTACATTGTGGGAAGTCTAAAAATACAGAAAAACAAACGGGAAAATAAAATTTATTTTTAACATCATTATACAAAGATATGCACTATTAGCAGATTGATAGTCTTCTAATAGGCATATAAACATTTTTAATATGGAGCCATACTGTACTTCCTTTTCAAAATCTACTTCTTTCACTTAATGTTTTCGCATATCATTAAATCTTTCAAAATATGTTTACTGGGTGCATAGGTTTTTATCATATGCATGTACTATTACCTAATTAATCCTATTACTGAATACAGAGGGCTTTTACTTTTTTCCCTTCCTCACAAACACTGGTGCTATGAATAGATTCATACTTTGAGCACTTCTCTAATTATTTCCATGGGATAAAGTCTGGGAAGCAGAATGTCTCTGCGTATGTGTTTCCGGGGATTGTAGGATGGGAATAGAGGGTTGGACATTGTAGTATGTACATTTTTAAGATTTTGGCTATGTTTTCTCAAATTACCTCCAGAAAGTTCTATATTTTTACATGTAGTACAGGAGGGCCTCTTTCTTCAGATTCTAGCCAATACTAAGACACAGTTGTTTAATCCTTGTCAATTAATAGGCAAGAATAACACATTGTTCTGCTTACTTTCTGTGGTTACTAGTGTAGATGAATATTGTCAAAATGTTTATAGGACATTTATATTTCTTCTTTGTCAATTGCCTGCATGAGTCGCCCATTTGGTTATTGTCGTTAATACATGCTACCTTGCCAATCATATCCCCCCAAAGTCTGATATTTGACATACTTAGACTGTGTTCTCATTTTTTCAAGATCATCATTTTATTAATAGTTAAGAGATTTTCTATTTCATGCTTTAGACAGAACTCTCCCATGGAGAAAGTAACGTGTTTAATAAATGTGTAGTTGTTCTCATCAATGTGTATTATTCAGTCATCAAACATTTGTTGAGCATCTCCTATGTCTCAGGCACGGGGTAGTTGCTGCAGACACAGAGATAAATCAGATAGCTCCTATCATCAAAAAGCTCCCAGTCTGGTATACAGAACTGTTTTGTCCAATACAGTAGCCACTGGCCACATGAGGCAGTTAAACTCTTGAAGTGTAGCTTCTCTAAATTAAGATGTCCTGTGAGTATAGAATATACACTAGATTCCAAAGACCTAGTATGAGAAAATGCAAAATATCTCATTGGTAATTTGCTTATTGATTTCAAGCCGAAATACTTTTTGTATATTGAGTTAAATACCATATATTATTAAAATTAATTTTGCCTGTCTTTTTACTTTTTAAATGTGGCTACTAGAAAATTTTAAATTACATTAGTTGCTAACATTATATTTCTGGTTTATAGCAACACACTCTATGAGATTTTCGATATGATTATCGATATTCAAAAGTTTGACCTTAAAAATTACATAAATTCAAATCTTCTGTTTCCTTATCTGATAAACATACAGAATAAAATCTAACTTTATTTGGTTGGTATGAGGCAAAACTGAGATAAATTTTCTGGCGTGTGATAAAAACAAAAACTGTTAGTTCTTTATCCGCCTACTCCCTTGCTTTGGAAGGTAAGCAGCTATGGAAAAAGAAAAGGAAACCATTAAAATAAACCAGAATGTCAATGCTTTTAAAGTTTATGCTACCAACAGTATTATTTTGTTATCTCTCTGGATGCTCTTTCATGAATAAGCTGAGAAATAGATGATGAACGAATCAATATTTGTATGGACAAACAGACAGACAGATGGTTGGACAGTTTACAATCCTACCCACAGTGCACAAGGGTTCTCTTTTCTCCACAACCTCTTCAACATTTGTTATTTGTTGACTTTTTGATAATAGCCATTCTGACAGGTATGAAGTGATTTGATTTGTATTTTCCTGATGATTAGTGATGTTGAGCATTTTTTTATGTCTCCGTTGTCCATCTGTATGTCCTCTTTGGAGAAATGTCTATTTATGTCCTCTGTCCACTTTTTAATCAGATTGTTTGTATTTTTAATGTTGAGTTGTATGAGTTCTTTATATATTTTGGATATTAACTCCTTATCAGAGGTATCATTTGCAAATAGCTTCTCCCATTTAGTACGTTGCCTTTTTGTTTCGTCAATGGTTTCTTTTGCTGTGAAGAAGCTTTTTTAATTTGATATTGTCCCATTTGTTTATTTTTGCTTTTATTTCCCTTGTCTTTGGAGTCAATTCTAAAAAGATATATTTTTTTAAATCACTAAGGCCAATGTCAAAGAGCCGTTGTTTTCTTCTAGGAATTTTATGGTTTCAGGTCTTACATTCATACATTTTAACCCATTTTGAGTTAATTTTTTTGTATGGTATAAGATAGTGGCCTAGTTTCATTCTTTTGCATGTGGCTGTCCAGTTTTCCCAATACCATTTATTAAAGAGACTGTCCTTTCCCCATTGTATATTCTTCACTCCTTTGTCATGAATTAATTGTCCATATATGTGTATGTTTATTTCTGGGCTCTTTATTCTGTTCAATTGGTCTGTGTGTCTATTTTTATGCCAATACCATACTCTTTTTAATTACTATAAATTTGTAGTATAGTTCAAAATCAGGGAGCGTGATACCTTCGGCTTTGTTTTTCTTTCTCAAGATTGCTTTGCTATTTGAGATCTTTTGTAGTTCCATACAAATTTTAGAATTACTTATTTTCTTTATTGTCTGTCCTCACTATCTAGAATCTAAGCTCCTCGAGGGCACAGATGTTTTCCGTTTTGATCAATACTTTATGTCCAATGCCTGGAATAGTTCCCTACAGAGTAAGCGCTCAATAAATATGTGTTGAGTGAATCATGAATGTAAAGCTTTTAACAGCATAGTTTATCCTCATTAAATATTGTTATTTGCAGCCGTTTTCAGCATTCTTTTACCTCTCCAAATTATTTTTCTTTCTAGAATCCATCTAGGTGGAACTATGCACTTAAGGGATAGCTGATCTTAAGGTTTTATTTTAGGAGAACTATGTGAACATTTAGTTCCTAAGCCTGAGTTTCTTAAATGGTTTCAATTTATTAGGGGTGGGGAAATGTGGAACAGAAAATGGAGAACTTGTCAAAATTCTGGACAAATCTTAAAGGGGATATTCCACCCAGTAAAAAAGTATAAATTCAATGCAAAGAAATTGAAAGTAATTATGCAAATGCTAATTAGAGTTCTATTTGTTTACTCGCCAGTTTAAAAATCCAAGAATTTTCTTTTAAAAATTAAAGTATTCATTATTTTTTTCCTTAGGCAGCATTGAGCATTTGTAACAAAAGTAAATTATCATGACTCTTACTTCCTTAATACTCTGTCCACTTTTTAGTCAGTTAATAAAATACTGACACTGTTATCTGTGAAAGAATTACGAAATTCGGGTCAGATCATGTTACGGGAATCCCTCATAAACACAAATGGCTTTGGGTTTTCATTATTGCCTTGAAGAGAAAGGAGAACAACTCTAACACTTTAGAATTAAGAGTAACTTTATGTCTCTAATCAGAATTTTAGTACTAAAAATACTCTATAAATATTTTAAACAAATTCACTTGAAAACATGTTACAATTAAGAAAAGTTATAGTGCAAATTAATTAATTACTAATTAAAAATTGTTAATATCGCAGGATATGCAGAAGAATATAGAAAACGGGTATATGGTTTTTTAATTTTCCCCCATTTATGCATTAATGTTTCTGATTTTCTTCATTTTGTTTCTGGTTTGTCTTTATTATGTGTGTAGATAGGCCCTCCTCTAAGGTCAAATGAAAATGGAAACTACAATAACACAAGTGAATGTGTTCCAGGAAGAAGGAATAGCAAGTATAAAACCTTGAGTCAAGCCAAGCACATTCAAGGAAGAGGAAGTCAGCTTTCTGATCTTATCTTCATAGTCCTGACACATGATAACAAGTGGTAGTTATAACAAGTGGAGGATGCGGGTGGAAATGCAAAATAGTGGGAAATAGTTTGGCAGTTTTGTATAGTTAACTATGTATCGTATAACCCAGCAATCCTATTCCTAGGTATTTATCCAAGAGAAAAGAAAACTTAGGTTCATACAAAACCTGCACATGAATGTTAACAGTAATCACCCCAAACTGGAGAAAAAAAGACAAATGTCTTTTAATTGGTAAAGGGTAAACAAACTGTGGTATATATATATAATGGAATACTACTCAGCAATAAAAAGGAACAAACTACTGCTACATAAAGCCACATGCAAGGATCTCCAATGCATTATACTAAGTGAAAGTAGCTAGACCCCGAAAGCAATGTACTATAGGGTTCCATTTATATAACAATCTTGGAAAGGCAAAACTATGGGGACAGAAAACAAATCAGTGGTTGCTAGAAACGAGGTCAGGGGAGCAGTTGACTACAAAAAGAGCATGAGAGAATTTGGAGTAGATGATGGAACTGTTCTGTATCTTGATTGCAGTGATTTTACACAATTGTACGTATTTTTAAAAACTCATTGAACTGTATGCACACACACAAAGGTGAATTTTATTTTACATTAATTATACTGCACACGAAGTGCATGGAAGTCATTTTCATCAAGTCGGGGTACAATAATCAAAATGCAATCACATTGTTGCCATGCTAACTAAGATAGGAGCTAAAGTTCTATTGCTATACATCTGACTGCATATGGACTTACATTTCTGAAGAATCACCCCTTTTCTGACTCCATCATTCACATAATCAATATTTATCAAGTAGCTATTGTATGCCATGTACTATTCTAGGTTTTGAGGTTACTTCAGTGAACAAGATGTGTCTCTACCTTCCTAGAGCTTGCATTTTAATAAATAAATAAGCAAATAAATGCATACAACAAATGCAATAAATTAATATACTGCTTAAAATAATATAATTTGACATAGTGATAAATTGTTACAAAGAAAAATAAAGCTTGG
>NW_006432943.1:3200291-3203530 GCF_000325575.1 Pteropus alecto
AGTTAATTGGGGTGACAGTGGTTAATAGCATAAATTTCAAGTTCTATAATACATCACCTGTCTATTGCATTGTGTGCTCACCACCCAAAGTCCAGTCTTTCTCCCACACCATAAATTTGACCCTCCTTTACCTTCATCATCCCCCCAACCTCTGCCTATCTGGTAACCACCCTCCTGTTGCCTCTGTCTATGAGTTTGTTTTATTAGTTTGTTGCTTTCTGTTTTGTATCCCACATGAGTGAAATCATATGGTTTTTGTTCTTTTCTATCTGACTCATTTCGCTAAGCATAATATCCTCAAGAACCATTCATGTTGTCACAAATGGCAGTATTTCATCATCTTTTCTTATGGCTAAGTACTAGTCCATTGTATCACATCTTCTTTATCCCATCATCCATTAAAGAACACTTAGATTGTTTCCATATCTTGGCTACCGTGTATGATGCTTCAATGAACATAAGTGTACATATATCATTACAAACAAATGTTTTCAAAATTTTTCAAGCAGAAACCCAGAAGAGGGATTTCTGGGTCATATGATAGCTCTATTCATAATCTTTTGAGGACTCTCCATATTGTTTTCCAAAGTGGCCGTACCATGAATTGGACAGTTTTTTAAAAAAGAATCCAGTAGTTACAAAAAAAACAAAAACAAAACAAAACAAAAAAAAACTTTTTCAATGCTTTGGAATAAATTATGTAGAATAAAAATGATCTGTTTCTGATTTTTGTTTTGTCTCTTTGTTTCTGTAAGCCAACTACAAATCAGAATATTTTTCACATTGCAATAGTGCTTTTTACTAACTCTTAAAATATTCATAATAATTTACTTTGTTTTAAAAGAAAAGCACTATCCATTGTCAATCTCTGGCAGAGAGCAGATATTCAATGGACATTTTGAATGAATAAAGGAACAAATCAACCTTATGCCTTTCAAATCTTCCATCAAACACGTTCCACCTCTTGTATTTAGAGCTCAGTTTCTATGTGGGGAGATGAGGAAGAAAATAAACAATTAACATTAATTGAGCTTCTTCTATTAGCCAAATATCGTGCTAAGGCCTGCCATTTCAGAGCAACTTAATATTGTCCTCAGCTACCCCTCAATCCCAATCTATATCTCGTATTTGTAGTTCAATTCAAACTAATTCTACTCACAGATACCCCTAGATTCTTACTTTTCTCTCTATCCTCTCTTTATATCGCCTTAGTCCTCTGCCTAATGCTCTTACCTGGACACCTGAAGAGCCTCCCATGTGAGCCCCCTGCTGCCAATCTCTCTTTGTTCTTTACACCTTTTACATTCTTGTTAAAGTTATCCTCCAAAAAACCCTCGAAATCATTTATATCACTGACCTGATTTTAAAATGTTGACTATTCCCAATTAGTTTTAGAATGAATTCTAAATCTCAATTCCTTAGTTCATGTATCCTTATTTTAACCTATATTTACCCACCCTCATTTCTCAACTGTCTCCCACCACAGTTTACCACCTTTATGTTTTTGCTGCTTCCTAATCCTTTAATCCTCTACCTTTTTGCTGCTCCTTAATCCTCTACCACCCTTATGTTTTTGCTGCTCCCTAATCCTTTAAAGTCCCTTGTCTTTGACTCTGTTTGGAATGCTCTTTCTACCTTCTTCTCACAAATTTCTGCCCATCCTTTAAAATCCAGATCAAATGTCATCTCTCTTGAATGGACCTGCTCTCACGTTTCCAAGTACTGTTACTTAATCTCTCTCTAATGTCACTCCTCATAGTACATTCTTTTTTTAAAATAACTTTTATTTTTCAATTAGAGTTAATGTACAATATTATGCTAGTTTCGGGTGTACAACATAGTGATTAGACATTTATGTAATTTATGAAATGATAAGTCTAGTACCCATCTGACACCATACATAGTTATTACAATATTATTGACTATATTCCCTAAGCTGTACTTCACATACCCATGACTATTTTGTAATTACCAATTTGTACCTTCTAATACCTTCCCCGCCTTTACGCATTTCCTCAACTCCCCTCCCCTCTGGCGACCATCAAAATGTTCTCTGTTTCTATGAGTATAATTCTGTTTTCTTTGTTTGTTTCTTTGTTTTTTTAGATTCCATATAGTAGTGCCATTATATGGTGTTTGTCTTTGTCTGACTTATTTCACTTATTTCACCTAGAAAATACCCTCTAGGCCCATCTATGTTGCTGCAGATGTCAAAATTTCATTCTTTCTTATGGCTGAGTATTGTTCCATTGTATATATGTACCACTTCTTTATCCATTCATCTATTGATGGACACTTAGGTTGTTTCCATATCTTGGCGATTATAAATAATGTTTCAATGAACATATGGATGCATGTGTCTTTTCAAATTAGTGCTTTGGGTTTCTTCGAATAAATACCCCGAAGTGGGATTACTGGGTCCTTCTTTGTCTCTTGTTATAGTCTTTGTTTTAAAAGTCTATTTTTGTCTGGTATAAGTATTGCTGCCTCAGCTTTTTTTTTCATTTCCATTTTTATAAAATATGTTTTTCCATCTCTTTACTTTCAGCTTATGTGTGTCTTTCATCTGAAGTGAGTCTCTTGTAGGCAGCAAATGTGAGGGTCTTGTTTTCTTATCCATTCAGCCACCCTGTCTTTTGATTGGAGCATATAATCCATTTACATTTAGAATAATTGTTGATAGATATGTAGTAATTACCATTTTATTATTCATATTTTTTCTTCTTCTTCTCCTTCTTCTAGCAGTTCCTTTAACATTTCTCGTGATGCTGGTTTAGTTGTGATCAACTCCTTTAGCTCTTTCTGGGAAGCCCTTTATTTGTCCTTCGATTCTAAATGATAGCTTTGCTGGGTAGAGTAATCTGGATTGCAGGTCCTTGCTTTTCATTATTTTGAATATTTTGTGCCAAGCCCTTCTGGCCTGCAAAGTTTCTGTTGAGAAATCAGCTGCCAGTCCTATGGGAGATTCCTTGTAGGTAACTAACTGCTTTTCCCTTGCTGCTTTTAAGATTCTCTCTTTGTCTTTAAATTTTGGCATTTTAATTATGATGAATCTTGATGTGGACCTCTTTGAGTTCAGTTCATCTTGTTTGGGACTCTGTGCTTTCTGGGGTTGTATGTCTATTTCCTTCACCAGGTTAGGGAAGTTTTTCATTATTGTTTCTTCAAATAGGTTCTCTTTATCTTTTCTGGTTCCCCTATGATGTGAGTGTTAGTATGCTTGATGTTGTCCAGGAGCA
>NW_006432943.1:3203955-3277018 GCF_000325575.1 Pteropus alecto
CATGAACTCCAGAGGATGTTTCCTGCTTGCATGCAGGTCCTGATTGTGGTTTCCTGGCCAGGTTCAGTCTCCCTATGCCTAAGAAGGGTATTTCCTGCTTGTCTGGTAACTATAAACTAGCTCCGACTGAGGGCAACCCAGCAGCATGGCCATTATCCAGTGGGCTATAACTAATTCTCCAACAAAGTCTGAGTCCCAGCTCAAGGAGAGGGACCCCTTCCAAGTTTGTTTCTTCCTTGGGTACTTTTCTCATCCCCAGGGTATTCTTTAGAGTTCTCCTTACCCTTTATAGTTATTACCCTGTTATAGTTAATAATTCTTTGTATTAAACTTTCCCATAGAGAAGATGGAAAGGTGGTGGGGTATTAGAATGATTTTCTGAGTCCTTGAGTGACTGTATGTACAGTTTGACTGATACAGAATTGGTACTGAGACCAACCCTGGGAGGTAGACCTGCAAAGATGGAATTTGGGATTTGGTTTGGTCATGCCCTTGGATTTGAACACAGTGCTGAGCTCCTGTCTATGGGAAATGGGGAGCTGGTAATCACCGGCATGCTGGGGCATCACAATCACTCACCTGTGTTTGACTATAATAAAGTACAAACTGAAGTAAGTGTCTTAGGATCCCAAGTGGTTGTTGTACTTGACTATTATGGCAGTCAGTGATGACTATAAGGAATGTGGTGTGAGACTGATTTTTCTGAGTGCATCTGAGTACTTACAGAAAGAAAATGACAAACTCACCATGATATGGGTGTTACATTCTAGGTAACCAAATGTCTTGGTTTGCCCAGTACTGAGGTGTTTTTTGGGACATAGAACTTTCTGTGCTACAAATAGGGCAATCCTGGGCACACCAGAGCCCCCATAATTCAGTAATCCAGTCACCATTCCAGCAGCAATATTGCCTAAGAGTACAGGAAAACAGAAACATGAATTGCTCAAGTCTTATCTGACTTTTGTTCTTTGCAGGATAAAATAAAATGTATTAATCTATGTTTAATTTTTAAATAAAGTACACTTTTATATTTTATATACCTTTTAGCCATTAGTATGGATTCCAATCTGAAGGTAGTAAAATATTTACCATAAACTGAATGGATGAACAGTTAATGTAAGCAACCTCACAGCCCCAAGTTACATAAAGTCTTTTATAAACAAACTTGACTTCAAAATAATTTCCTCAGAATTTTCAGGACATCTTAACACTAAGAAAAATCTATAGCTATTAACGGGTACAAGTTGTATATAGATAAATTTAATGCCCAAGCAATGTGGAAATTCTCTTTTAGACTTTCTTTCAACAGCTTCCCACTAAGCCTTTTTTCTTTAAAAATTTTATTTCAGTTCTTTTTTTTTACCCCTTAATTCCTTCATATAGAAAGGCTGATAATCAGTTAAATGTCTAAAAGGCAAACAACAGATAAAGGACAAAAGAAAAGTGATTTTTTTTTTATCCCAGAATCACATGTTTATGCATCTTAAATTTCCAAACAACCCCAGCAGCTACCTGGTTGTAAGAGACGCCTGCAGTACAGAATGTTCCTAGCAGAATGTCTGGTGCTTGGAGCAACAAGGACATCTCAAGTAGATGTGGACTTGCACACAAGGACACATTGCAGGGAGAGCGCACACGCCTGACCGATTCTGAGACTTCTTGCTCTAGGGACTAGAAAAAGATACATAAGAGGATAAGAAAAAGATACTTGAGAAGAAATAGCTGAGAACACGGTGGTGGCTTTGAGGCTGAATCTGAGAGTTGGCTGTAGCTTGTATTTGCTAACCTGATAGTAACTATTAATAAATTACAAAGCCAGCATTGTAGGGAAACTTAATAAAAAGCCTTGGAGACAGGGGTGGGAGAGGCTAGCATTGCCAATCCTCCTCTCCCTTATCCGTGTAAGTTAAACATTTCCAGACTCTGACTCTCCTTCCAAACCATCTCCGCAACAAATGGCGCCCAATGTGGGGCTCGAAGAAGAGGGTGCAGAATTACACTGGAAACTGAAAGGGCAAGTTTCACGGGTAAGCGATACCTTGGACATAATTTTATCACATTTCCAGATTACACTGGAAATTGCAAGAGATAAATTCGCTCACGGGTAAGCAATACCTTCGACATAGTTTTATCATGGGAAATTCTCCATCAAATGTGGAGGCCCAGTATATTAAGTTACTGTGACACTTACTGTTATCTTCAGGAGTAAAAGTGAAGAAAAGTCAATTTCGTGAATTGTTTTTGCATGTAGGTAGACATTGCTATTGGTTCAAGCCAGAGGGAAAACCCCAATTAAATGCTAAAGTATGGAAACAAGTCATGAGAGCTTTGTGGAGAGATCATCAACAGAGGGATCCAGTCCCTGTTTCTGTTTGGTCTTTATGCACTTTAATTTCTCAGGCTTTACAGCCTCTGCAATCTGACTCTGAGGGTGCTACAACTGACTTAGCAATACGACAAGGAGGAATGGCCAATCGAGGATATGAGTCTGACGAGTCTGTTGCCAAACAGCCCAGACCTCCGTTTTCTCGGCCTGGGTCAAAAGAATCTGTTTATTGAAATCCTATAGAAATAGTGTCTGAAAATGAAAGAGAGGAATCTTCTGAGTCCTCATCTGAAGAGGAATGTGTAGACCACATTCCTCCAAGTGAAGGGTCATATCAGGTTCTTTTGGCCCAAGTAAAGGCAATAGATCAAAGGTTGAAGCAACTGCAATTGGGACCAACTGGAGGATATTCTCAAGAACCTAGAAAGCCCTCTGCACCACCTGTACATACTTTATTTGGGGCTGAGCCTTCAGTCGCTGGTCCTGTTTCATTTATTTTTCCTCCACCTCTTCAGTTATCACATGATTTGACTAGGGAAATAATAGATGAAGAGAGTAGTTGAAAAAATTTTCCTAGACAGACAGCTACTCCTCACCTGATAGGGTTCCCTGTAGTGAGACAGGCGTTTCCCCCTGATCTCAATGTCCTCAGGGGGGTATCAATGTGCACTATACTCCATTGGAACATAAATTCTTGAAAATACTTAAAGAATCTATCAACCAATATGGTATGCAGTCCACTTATGAGACAGGTCTTTTAAATAGTATAGCCACGGAACGACAATTGTTAGTGTTAGATTGGGAGGCTATTATAAAAATTGTGTTAGAGCCAGGTCCTTATTTGCAAATGAGAACATGGTGGAGAGAAGAAGCCCAACAGGTGGCTCGTAAAAAATGCTGCGCGAAACCCTCCAGGGGCCACTCTTGAAGAGCTGACAGGTACAGGAAACTTTACTACCCTTGAGCAACAATGTCATTCAACTGAAAAAAACCTTGTTACAAGTGAAATTAATAGTGTTGAAAGTTTAGTCTCGAGTTGAACCACCTGGGAAGCATCCTCAGTCGTTCACTAAAATTATAGAGTCCTGGGGAGAGTTACGCTGATTTTTTGTCTCGGCTACATACGGCCATTGTCAGGGTGGTGGCTTTTCCTGAAGCCCAAGATTTACTCCTAGAGTCTTTAGCTTATAAAAATGCAAATGCAGAATGTCAAAGGGCTTTGAGACCACTGAAAGCTCAAGGGGCACCTTTGGAAGACTATATTAAGGCTTGTCATGATGTTGGCTCTTTGACACATCAAGCTGAACTGTTAGCAGGAGCTTTACAGAAAGGATTTCAAAATTCTCAAATGAGATGTTATAATTGTGGGAAACCGGGGCACTTTCGAAAAGACTGCCCGAAAGGGAATAAGAGAGGAGGAAAAGTGGTAAATGCAAAACCCCCTGGAAGGGGACAGCCTCCTACTAACCCGTTATAGGTGCGGGATAGGATTTCATTGGACTAATAAATGTTGATCTCAAAGAGACAAAAATGGAAACTGGTTGTTGAGAAACAGGAAGCAGGGCCCTTGCCCCTGGGGCCCAGGAAAAAACAATTTAGGGTTTCAGTTTCCCGTCAGCTCAGGCCTTTCCCATCAAATGATGCAGAATCAGAATCCACCAGACAGTGTGTTCGAGATCTGATTCATGTTACTACAAAAAGCGCTGCCTTGGACATTCCTACACCTCAACACTTTACTTTAATTCCTGCCGGCGGAGGGGGGTGGGCGGGGAGGTGTACAAATTATCAGCAAATATTTTCGGACCTTTGCCTGAAGGAACAGTAGGCTTAATAGTAGGCCGAAGAGGTAATACTTCCAAGGGAATTTTTGTTTACACTGGAGTGATTGGTGAAGATTATGAAGGAGAGATAAAAGTTATGGTTAGTGTGAGCATGACCGCCCAAATTACACCAGGAAAAAGATTTGCTCAAATATTATTTTTACCTTATGTTCAAGGGAAAGCTGTTCTAGTTAAAAAAAACTGGAAGATTTGGGAGTACAGGAAAACAGATATTCTGGCAAACCATGATTGGTGAACAGTGTCCTAAATTAAAGATATTTATTAATGATATAGAGATTGAAGGCTTGCTTGACACTGGAGCGGATGTTTCTATTATTTCTCAACAATCTTGGCCATTTCAATGGTTATATGAACCCATGCAAGCTCATTTCACGGAAATTGGACATCTTACAGAAATTTTTCAAAGTGTTAACTTGCTGACTTGCCGTGGTCCTGAGGGTCAAGTAGCTTACTTTAAGCCTTATATTACTAACATTGTAGTAAATTCGTGGGAAAGAGATTTGTTGTAATAGTGGGGAGCTTCTTTAAACATTCCTACTTTATCACAGGCTACTCGAAATATTATATTCAATATGAATTATAACCCTATCAAAGGTCTAGGTAAGACGGAAGAGGGCATTGTAGCTCCCTTGTCCACCTCTCCAAAATTCGACAAACATAGTTTGTAGTTTCCAAATTTAGAGTAGAGGCCACTGCCCAGCGCTCCGCCCTTCCTCTTAAATGGCTCAGGTTGAGCAGTAGCCCCTGGCAAAAGAAAAATTAGAAGCGTTACAGCAACTAGTGGATGAACGATTGGCCAGTAACCATATTAAATCCTCGTCTTCTCCATAAAATTCACCAGTATTTGTTATAAAAAAGAAGTCAGGAAAATGGAGAATGTTAACAGATTTACAAAAAATCAATACTGTAATTCAGCCTGTGGGGGCTTTGCAACCTAGGCTCCCTAACCCCGCATTAATTCCCCAAAATTGGTTTTTAAAGATTATAAATCTAAAAGATTGTTTTTATACTATTCCTTTACAGCCTCAGGATAGAGAAAAGTTTGCATTCACAATTCCTACTTTAAACAATGCTCAGCCTACTCAACGACATCAGTGGAAGGTATTACCCCAAGACATGCTTAATAGTCCTACCATGTGCCAAGCATTTGTAAATATGCCTTTACAAGAAGTAAGGGAAAAATTCCCTCAGGGACTTGTGTATCACTACATGGATGATATTCTTTTTGGACATAAAAAGAAAGAAATATTAGAAGAAATCTTTTTATTTGGAAAAATTGCTCTGGAAAAGTATGGGCTCGAGATAGTTCCTGAAAAAATACAAGATTCCGTTCCTTATCAATATTTAGGATATAAAATTTAACAACAGAAAATTACTCCTCAAAAGATAGAAATTAGACAGGATGCTATCAATACTCTTAATGATTTTCAAAAATTATTGGGTGATATTAATTGGCTTTGTCCTTCCCTCAGTATCCCCACATATGCCTTAACTAATTTGTTCTCTATTTTAGAAGGGCCCACTACATTAGATAGTCCTCAAGAACTAACGCCGTTGGCAAAAAAGAAATTACAAAAAATTAATGAGGCCTTACGACAGGCCCAATTAGATCACATTAAATCTTTTGACAAATTATTATTGGTCATTTGTCATTCTCCTCATTCCCCCACTGCCATCCTCATACAGGACACCAATATTATTGAGTAGATGTTCTTAGGTCGTAAGCCTAAGAAAAAATCAGAGGCTTATATCAATAAAGTTTGTGATTTAGTCATGAGGGGTCGGCTTCGCCTTAGACAACTCACTGGACAAGATCCTGCGGAGATTATCGTTCCTTATAAGGAATCACAAATAAAATCTTTCTATCAATTGAATGAAGATTGGCAGAATGCTTTTGCTTACTTTGTTGAAATAATTCATTGTAAATATCCTAGGCTTACAACTTTACAGTTTCTTTTGCGTACTCCTGTGATTTTATGTCAAGTGGTTCAATCTAAACCAGTTGAAGGCCCAACTTTTTTCACAGATGCGAATAAGAAAGGTCTTGCTGGTTTCACAGGAGACATGATACCAAAATCATTCAAACACCTTACACTTCGATACAAAAAGCCAAATTATATGCTATTATTCTTTTGCTTATCCACCATACAGAGACATTGAATATAGTTACTGATTCCCAGTATGTTGAATACACAGTGCAACGTATAGAGGAAGCTTATATACCCCCTTCTCCAGATGAACTTACTGAGTTATTTACACAATTACAAAATTTAATATTACTAAGGCAATAGCCTTTATTCATTACTCATGTTAGGGCTCGTACCTTGTTATAAGCCTGGTCCTGTGACAGCAGGTAATCGGAAAACTGATCAATTGTTAATTCAGCCTGTTATCACTGCTCAAAAAGAGCACAGCCTTCATCATTCTAATACGAAGGCTCTTAAAGAACATCATCAGTTAACTTGACAAGCTAAACAAATTATTAAGGAGTGTCCTACCTGTTCTCCTTTTGTTACGCCCTCACTGCCTCTTGGAGTCAATCCCTGAGGAACAGCAGCTAATATGTTATGGCAGATGGATGTAACACATTATCCTAAATTTGCTAAATTGAAATTTGTCCATCATTCAATTGACACCTTTTCAGGCTTCACTTGGGGTACTGCTTTAAGTTCTGTAAAGGCTGATGCTACTATCACCCATCTATTAAAAGCTATTAGTGTTATGGGACAACCAGCTCAGCTAAAAAGTGATAACGGATCTACATATATTTCTAGTAAATTTCAGAATTTTCTTGCTATGTATTCTATTGCTCATACTACTGGTATTCCTTATAATTCCATTGGCCAAGCTATCGTAAAACTTGCTAATTGCACTCTCAAGGATATACTTATAAAACAAAAAGGAGGAATATGGAATACTCCAAGACAAAGGCTTAATAGAACATTATATATTTTAAATTTTTTAAATCAAGATAAACAAGGCGGCACAGCGGCTCATTGACATTGGGTGAAACAGGCCAGTGAACCTTTGCAACAGCCGGTATACTACAAGGATCTGAAAGGGGATTGGGTGCCTGCTGAGATACTGAAATGGGGCCGAGGTTTTGCTTATATCTCTACAGGAAAAGAGAAGTTTTGGGTCCCAGCTAAAAATGTCAGGCTCCAGGAGCGGAAAGAAGTGGTGGGTTGACACCTTGAGTCAAGATATGGCTAGGTTGAACCTAAGCTCGCAGACAGTCAGGGTGACTCTCCCTTCTACTCATCGTACACAGATATCAACTTAGGGTCAGATGAAAAAATTATTGGAAGAGGGCTGGCGGGTTGTCATTGAGTCAGGTCAGGAGATGACTCCAACTTCTCTATTCCTTACAACGACAGCCCTGATTACGGCACAGGTAAGTGGGGTATAAGCTGAGACAAAAAATTATTCATGTTGGGCGTATGTGCCCAATCCCTCTTTGAATAAGGCAGTGGGATGGGGAGATGCTTCAGTGGTAGTTTATGTTAATGATTCTAATCGAATGCCTGGGCCTTATGATACTAGAGGGCCTCTCAGGCCTGAAGAAGAAGGGAGAGTAATTGAAAACTATATGGTGAGAACAGAAGGGATGCCAATTTGCATGGGTGCTGGAGAGCACTGTTTACAGTTGGGTGCTCAAACATGGCTGACAATTTTATAGACTTCCGAACAAAATGGGGGGAGTGGGTCTCTTGTTTTTATTAAATATGGAAGGATTTAAAAATGTTACAGAACAGGTGGATGACACCTCTCCACTTGACTTACCGTGGTGCGCCACTCTGAAGGTTCAGACGCTTGAACGTTGGGTTCAGTGGACTCAATGTTGAGCTAAACAGGCTCGGATTTTGATTAATACTTCCTATGAAAGAGTCATTGATTAAAGTCTTTCTGGCTCCACCTGAGCGAAAGGAGAAAGTGTAAATTTACAATGACACCAAAAGATAGAAAATGGTTCAGTAAACATTTCATCAGATGGAACTTGCAATAACACAGTCGTCTGACATAATGGAGAGTTTTCCCCTCCATCTCCCCAGCTGCCCCATCAAGGGCTACAGAATCATATATGGAAGTTAGGAGTTGCTTTATTTCCCATACATGCCTGGAAGGGTTCCGTAAATCAATCTGGAAATTCTTCTCATATCACCTTTCATCAAAATGTTACTCACTTTGCTCGAGCCTGTGTTCGACTCCCATATATCATTATGAAGGGTATAATAGAGTGAAATGAAATTTTAGGTTATATTACATGTAAAAATTGTTCCTTTTATACTTGTATTAACTCTTCTATTCCTTTTAACAAATCACATAAAAACTTATATATTCTTAGAGCTAGAACTGGAGTATGGATGACAGTTAAATTGTCTCGACCCTGGCAGGACTCCTCTGCCACTATGATATTACAGCAACTGATGGACCATGTTAAAAGAAGAGTTAAAAGATTCCTTGACATGTTGATTGCTGCTATTGTGGGTATCATCGCTGTTACTGTTGCTGCTGCTGCTGCGGCTGGAGTGGCTCCACATCAATCTGTACAGACTGTCGAATATGTTAGAAACTGATATCAGGATGCTAAACAATTATGGACTTCTCAAAGACAAACTGACTCCGTATTGCAGAGTCAAGTGGCAGATTTACAGCAAACAGTTATATTGTTAGAGATCAAATTGTTAGTTTACAGAAACGGATGCAACTTAAATGTGATTGGAATACTACTTCCTTTTGTATAACTCCTGTATCATATGATGAAAGTATATTTAAATAGGATAGAGTAAGACAACATATTTTAGGGTATGGTAATGCTTCAAGTTTAATTACAGACTTACAAACACATATTGCTGTTCAAAAACTTTTCAAAAAAACTTTTCCAGACTAGACAAAGAAAGGGGATCGCAGTACTAGCTATTAACATAGTTAATAGTATTAAAGACTTACATCCTATTCTACAAATTCATGAGGTATTGGGTTCATCTGTTGCTTCTTGAATAGTAATTTGTTTGTTACTTGTTTTTCTTTGCCTAGTCTGGAAGAGATTCTCAAAAAGTCAAGGATTAAGAAAGACTCAGGCTGCTGTGTTCTCAGTAATGCTGAATAAAATTCAACAAAAAGAAAAGGGGGATATGTTGTAAAAGACGCCTGCAGTACAGAATGTTCCTAGCAGAATGTCTGGTGCTTGGAGCAACAAGGACATCAGAAGTAGATGTGGACTTGCACATAAGGACACATTGCAGGGAGGGCGCATGCGCCCGACCGGCTCTAGGGACTAGAAAAGGATACTTTAGAGGATAAGAAAAAGATACTTGAGAAGAAATAGCTGAGAACACGGTGGTGGCTTTGAGGCTGAATCTGAGAGTTGGCTGTAGCTTGTATTTGCTAACCTGATAGTAACTATTAATAAATTACAAAGCCAGCATTGTAGGGAAACTTAATAAAAGGAGACAGGGGCGGGGGATGCTAGAAGTGCCATTCCTCCTCTCCCTTATCCATGTTAGTTAAACATTTCCAGACTCCGACTCTTCTTCTAAACCATCTCCGCAACATACCTGACCCTGCACCTGCAGTTACGAAATGGAAAGGTAGTATGTGTGACACGTTAAGAATGATAGTTAAAGTATGAGTATTTGTTACTGGTTTACTTATTAAAGTGGAGAAGATTCAAAGTCTCACAATCTATAGGTCTATCAAGAGAAACTAATAATAATAGTGATACCCATATAGTGCTACTGTGTGTCAGGCACTGTTCCAGGAACTTTGAACCTATTAACTCACTTTACAGGTAGGAAATGGAGGAAAAGGGCGGTTGGGTAATGAGTACAAGGTCACACAGTATAAATGATGGTGCTAGGATTTAGTTCCCTGCCATCAGGGTCCAGTGTCCTTGCTTTAACACATTCATTACATTGCCCCTTCCAGGCAATAATGCAATCACATGCAAAGGGATTGAGGAGTCAGTGGTCAATGACATATATTTTGAGCCAGAGCTGAAGCAAGCAAGAACCACTTTCGTTTATAATAAAGACCCAGAAACAGGAAGCGGGCATCCCCAAATAGTGTGGAATGAGAGCAGTGTAGGGCACCAAAAAGAGGATCCAGACCATCCTGAAAGTATTCCCCTGGCTACAGAGGTTCCTTAGAGAGGAGGAACTGGAAATGGACATCAGGACATTTAGAATTGTGTAAAGTGCAGAATGGATTCAATCATTCTTAAATCCCTTTGTCTTCTTCATAAGATCTTGAATTATAGAATCTCTCTGGAAATATCTGTATGTTGATAACTGGACAGAATAAACCTTACCTGATCATTACCATCTCTATTCTGATACTTAGGCTTCTGTATTTCGTGTGTGTGTGTGTGTGTGTGTGTGTGTGTGTGTGTGTGTGTGTAAATGTTTTCAATATGTATTAAGAGCATGGATAATGTAATATATATGTGTTTGTTAGTTTTAATCTAAAGATAGTAATTTAGCATTTGAAATCCCCTAATCAGGAATTTACTCTCCAGGGTATATTTGAAATGCCTTGAACAAGTCTCCATATTCCAGAGAACCTATTACATGTGATTTAACTATTACTATCTCAACATGCTAATTGTTAATAAATTTAAGTAATGAAATATCTTTGAGACGAGTCGTCTTAATTCAGGCTCTTATCTGAAGATTCTGCTACTTGCTCAGATTATTAAGTGAGCTGAATTTATTTCTAGAATATTATTGCATTTGCCTGCTAACTCTCTTGTGCAAGATATTTGGCAATGTGCCTGTGGTGGAGACAATTGGTTGTCTACCAAATAAATCCATCTGCCCTTCTTCCTAGATGCATGGCTACACCACACTTACAGCCCACCTAACGTGTAGGTGTGGTCACATGGCTATGTTTTGTCTGACGGAATGTGAGTAAAAGAATGTGCCTAGATTTTTGGGCCTAAACCTTAAGACGATGAGTGTGTCTCCTCCAAGTTCTCCTTCTCTTCTTGCCATTTGGATGACTAGGGCTTTAGCCATACAGAGAACAAAATGCCCTGGAAATGATGGAGCATCACTTAGAAGGAACCTGAGTCCCTGAGTGGCTGCATGAAGCAGAACCACCAGCTGACTTGAGATGTTCATCTTAGGTTTTTCCTTTAAACTACTGCATTATTATTGGGTCTCTTCATTACATCAGCTTTGCCTTACCTCAATTAATATAGTACCTTATGGATTGAGCTGAGATTATAGGAATGAGGTACTTGTGCTAATAATGATAGGTGGAATGGAATTCAGTCTGAGATTTGCTACTAGAGTAACATTCCAACTTTGAGTGAATTTGGGTTACAACAACATGAAATCCTCACCTCTCTCTGTTAGAGGCCTTCAACACCTCCCAATCAGAATCTAGCAGTTGTTAACAGCCAATTAGACTTAGGTCACTTTGCAACACACCCTGTCTTAGCTTAGTGAGAAATAGAGAGATACCAAGAATAACTCGGGTATCTGGCTTGGGAGGCTAGGGGACAGGATATCATTTTCTAAGTGAAGGTTGAAAGAGGATGAGTTCAGTTTGGGATATGTTGAGTTTAAGGTAACTGCAAGATTTCCAGGTGGATCCAGAGTGGAATATTTAGGCCTAAATATCAGGAGAGGGAGATCTGGTTTAGAGATAAAGGTTTAGGAATCACCCACCTATGGAGATAACCCAAGAGGAGAGTATGGAGTTAGATCAGAGTGGCCAAGACAGAGCCCTAAGTAAAGCTGGCATTTAATGGATGGGGGAAGATGAGGAGCCCTCAGAGAAGATGGAAAGGTGGCGGGGTATTAGAATGATTTCCTGGAAGCCAAAGAGGGGACATATCAGGAATAAGACAGCAGTTAATGGTTCTAGATGCCAGAGGGAGGTCACAAAAAGTAGGGCCTGAAAAGTGTCCTCAAAAATTTGATGGTATGTTGCATCAAGAGCCAGACTGTGGTGGATTTAAGCTAAGAGTTAAGGAAAGAAATAGTGACAACATTTCAAGAAATTTGGCTCTGAATGTGAGGAAATAAATAGGACAAAATTTGACAGTACAGGGCCAACCTAAGGAAGTTTTTTTGTTGTTTTGTGGCTCTGAATATGAGAAAATAGAATAAGATCTGATAGTGCAAGACCAATCTAAGGAAGTTCTTTGGGTTGTTTTGTTTTGTTTTGTTTTGTTGAGTTCAAATGAGAAAAATTTGAGAATATGTAAATACTGATGGGAAGGATCCATCAGAGAATTAGGGCTGAAGATGTGGAGGAGGAGATGGTTGGTATGCTGAGGCCCCTGAGAGAGCAGGAGTGGAAGCACAGGTGAAAGAATTAATTTTTTCAACTCAAAATGTCAGATGGAACCTCTAGCTCCTCATGTTCATTGTGCCCAGATGTACAGCCTCTAAACTCATTCCACATCAACCAAGGACTCAGAATTCACTCCTCCATTTTCTAGCGGGGAGAAATCTAGTAACCCAGGTATTGCATAATTTTTGTAGAATTTACTTAGAATTTGGAGGGCCCATTGAAAAGAGTCTATTGTGTAATGTCCCACACAATACCATCCTTAGACCTGGCAGGAAGAGTGCCTGTGCTAGGCTCTGTGCTTTAGAGAGCCATACTCTGACCCTCTTCTGACTACACCCTCTCCACAGGGCAAGAAGTCATGGGGCCAAAGAGACAGGCCCACATGGTTCCTGCACCACCCACTTCTATACCAGGCTCCGGATGCCTGAGACCCCAGAATTATCTGCCCAAAAAGCCTTGAGCCTATTTCAGGGCAAAGGAAGGAAAGTCCTCTTCCTAGTTCGGTCTACTCAAGGGCAGACTGCTCAGATATGCAGCTTAGGTTGTCCACATGTGTGCGCACAAGGCCCTTTGCAATGTTGGATGGGGCAATGGGTAGAAATAGAAGAGAAACTGCCTAAAAGCCAGGGAGGGGTAACCAGGGAGCTAGCTGTCCCTTTCTATATTTTGTTGTGGAATTCCAAGGAGTCTGAGAATGCTAAATTTGAACCTACCCTTCCCAAAGTATACTTATCAAAATAGGAGGGTAGAATGTATTTTATTTAACAGTTTGTTATCCTGACTTATAATTTTTAAATACTTAGACATAAGTTATGTCAGCTTCCATTTATACTCTCGTCCCAGACCCAGAGGTGTTCTGGGAAACAGACTCTTTGAGGAAGGGTGGGGTTGGCGAGCCCTGGTCGGTAGCATTTGCCAATTTCTGTGGTATAAATACTCCTGCAATGCGTTATTTCGATTTATCTACATGATGTCTCTGATGTAGTCGCACAACTGGCTCTCCTGAGCAGGCCACACTCCTGGCCAGACCCACAGATATTATGGGCTGGACTGGCCTGCACTGCACTATTTTGCTTGCCTCTCTTCTTATCCTATTCTTTCTCTTACCCTTTTCTTCCTCCTTTTTCCCTCTTAAAAGCAACATAACTTCTCCTCATGGAAGTACAATAATTTTACAACTGTATTACGTGAACTTGACCTTAGGTCTTAACCACTCTCACTGGCTTTCAAAGTATCTCTCTTTTTTCTTGAGGGTTAGTTTTTTCTTCACATGATTCCGTTTATCTTACTTTTATATGTATAGGTTATAGCAGGAAACTAAGCAATATATTGTTTACAATTAAATATTTTTTTGGTCTCGATTTTTGTTCAAGTGCCGGGTTAAATAAATCTTCGAGCTTCCACAGAAATTCCTCATATTTATTCTTCCCAACATCCCAAAAGAGTCTGCTTTCTGCAGGGCAAAAAAAGCCTTTGTTTCCTTTCTTGTCTCCCACTTTTCTCTTTCTTCATTTTCTTCTCCCTATCTTGCTCCTCCCAGTCAGTCTTCCAGTAAACAGAAAACAGTGCCTTTAGATAAGTTAATGCAGCAGAGCTTGCAGAACCAGAAGTGCATGTCCACCCTTGAAGCACGAATGGGCAGCAGTAGCTGTCTGCCCTTGTCTTGAACTACTTGTTTGTTCAAAATCCCTTTTTCTTTTTTCTCGTTATTTTTTCTCATATTTTTTATAATAAAAACATCTCATGTTTTTATTTCTCATGTTATTATCATCTTTGACAGAGGGTGGTCTCTTTTTTAAATTAAATTAAATTTATTGAGGTGACATTGATTAATAAGATGATATAAGTGTCAGAAACAACTCTATAAGACATCATCTGTATATTGCATTGTGTGCTCACCACTCAAAGTCTTGTCTCCTTCTGTCACCACATATCTGACCCCCTTTACCCTCTTCCTTCTCCTCGCACCCCACTTTCCCCTCTGGTAACCACCATACTGTTGTCTGCATCTATGAGTTTGTTTTGTTTATTTGTTTTTTTGTTTATTTGTTTTTTGCATCTATGAGTTTGTTTTGTTTATTCGTTTTTTTGCTTTCACATGTGAGTGAAATCATGGTTCCTGTCCTGAAAGCATTTCTTTAAAAAAAAATTACCACTCTTCTTGAGAGAACTTTAGTGAATTTAAATTTTCTCCTGCTTGTTCTTTAGCAACTGGCTTGTATAATAACTTGGTCTGGAGATAATTCACCCTTATGACAATAATAGACTCAAAACAAAGAGGATGTTAAGAGGCTTTTGAAATTGTAAAGCTGCCCCACTGCTGTTGCCCCAGTTAACCAACTCTTTGCAAATTATGTAAAGTTTGTCTCTGTTGCTTACCTGGCTTCCACATCCTGAGGAACAGCTAAAGAAATGAGTCTAACTTGGGGTGAATCCAATATTCACTTTACGACAACTGAAAGTACAGTTGTCATTTGCAACAGGAGGCCCCCACTTGGGTACCTGCCTCTGAATCCTGGTCCGAATAGCTGGTTTTAAATCCTTTCCTAGAGTTCGTCTGCTGAATGTCTTGGTGACTAATTTCCTACTTCATCCCTCGTTCTGGAGACAGGTCCTGCAGGGATGCTGTGTGAACACCAAACATCATCATTATTTTTATTTTCATGAATATTTAACCTTAATCAGGTACTCATTAGGCTTAACCTAGTTGACTGCTTAAAATCATGGAATGTCTTTAAAACTCAAGAAAATGAAAACAAATATTAAATTCTAGAAAAGTGCTAACAACCATATGTTAAAAGTCAATAGGAAGTTTCTATAAATGTTTCTTTTTGGCAACAATTCTTTCTTATGAATTTAAGCATTTTAGTGTGTATTTCAAGAATGGGCTATAAAAATAAGATAGTTTGTTTCTGCTATCCTAGTCTAAGACAAAAGCCTACATCTCACATCGGTTACCTTTGAAATCCATTAAGTGAGGTCTCAGATCCTTTGCGACCTGAGCCATCATCTCCAGTGCAGGTTAGACTTTGGATTTCTCAATTCTATGTGTCCTTGCACTCAGAGCAGAGGACACAATGGGAGGTTTCTTTCCAAATTCTTAGGAGACAATCACAGCAAAATGTGTCCACATTCAAAAGCAACTGGTTTGGTTAAATATTGTAAACAGAACAAGTCGGCTTTTCTTAAAATCTAGTAGATTTGCAGGATTCGTCTTCCTCATATGATGTCTACAGTCAAAGCTCTGAAACCAACCCTCAACTATCAGCCTTATTTTTAAAATAATTTATAGCGTCTCCCTCACCTTTATCAGTGGGGAAATGGTGGAAGTTGGTGGGGCAGAGGCCATAGGCTGATTAAGTTTTATGAGACTGAACACACCAATTTTAAGCCTATGGGCCTTAAATACACTGTCTCAAAAGTCCTGCTCCGTCAGCTCAGAGTACACTACTCCAGCAAAGAGGACTTCCACGTTTACTCATTATTAACTCAGGATCCTTGGCTCCAAGGGGCAAAACCTACTCTTTCCTTGTTTTTAGTTCTTTTTACATCATACTGAGAAAACAGACGGAGGCACACAGACTGTTTGATTCTATGTACATGAAGTTCTAGAATCAGCAAAACAAATCTATAGTGATAGAAATCAGGTCAGTGGTTACCTGAGACCTACTGGGGGAGGACTGACTGCAATGGGCCACAAGGGAACTTTTGAGATTGTTGAAAATGTTCTATATCTTGTCAGGTGTATACATTTGTCAGAGCTCATCAAACTTAAGTGTATGAGTTTTATTGTGTATAAATTATATCTTAATAAATTTGATTTTTGTCTTTTTTATTGCCTTTGAAATTTTTCACAAGTATCACATCATTCTAAGGATTAAACTTTCATAACAATTGTCTTTCAATTCAAGGCCACACTTGAAATTTAATCCTTTTGTGCATGTCCTTTGATATCTGAATTTAATAGAGAATTTACTAGGCTGTCATATATGTCTCTTTAGACAATCTCCCCTTTCTTCTTCTATCCATCCTTATTTACAACATTTAGAATTTTATTTTTAACCACTTCTCCTAAATACTTGTCATTTTCCCTTTGCGGTCTTTGTCTAAGGAATCCTACCATTTATCAAAAAATGTTAGATCTTTCTTACCAAAGTCTAAGATACATACCTAACCACATCCAACTCTCCCTGACTATCATGAACTCCAGAAGAACCTAATCATTTTTCCCATGAGTTCATGTTACTTTTGCTTCTCTGACCAGTTTCTTCTTGTGACCAACATTTGAAACCCACTTCCCTCTACTTTCTGAGTAACTGTCCACTGGAGCATGGTATTTTTAGACAAAAAGAATCTTAAAAGTCAATAACGACCCTGTCACTTGTTACATAAGACATCTGAGGTCTTAAAAGGCTGAAGTGTTTGGAATTAACGTAGTTATATATTTATAATATTTATATTATGTTTATAACATTTAATAATATAATATATATACATACTTAACAAATACATATATATAAATATAGATAGATAATTCTTGGAAGAGTTTTTTATTTTTTATTATTAAAATGACAGAGAGATTTACTGAGAATGTCTAAATGTACATATCTCCATTTTATCATACATAACTCAAGGTCCTGCTTCTCAAATTAAGATAACTACCTCCACCAGGGATATGCAGTAGAAGCCTAAGAGGTAGGCAAAGTGCACAGGAGAGGTTGGATCCTACAGGAATGATTTTACCTGGTGGAACACAATATGAAAATATTTTTATACTGAAACAACTATAGATATATTAGCAGAGTAAAATAAAAAATCCACACATAATTTTTTAAATCATGTATATGACTTCAAAGAAATTTTGAACTACGGAGTTCAAAATAGGCTGCTTTGGCCTATTTCCCCTAACCTCCCAGAAATGCTTTTTCACTTCTCTGTCCTTAATGTTATATCAGCGTGGAAGCTGAGAAGAGCTGGCTTTAGGATAGATATCTGTATTTTGTCCATGAAGAACTAGTAATAAGCTTTCTTCCAGTTTTCTAGAGTGTCTAAAGGAATCGCCACTGTTCTCATGTAAGGTGTTTCAATTCTGCTGACCACCACCCCCGCCAAACAATTTTGAGAGTGATGTTCATCAAGATATGCTAGGTTCATGTTAAATGCACTAGGATGGGCTTTCTTGCTCATAGTTCCTATTACCATTTGCAGATTTTCTTGGTCTTTTTAAACGTAATTGTTCCATGTTCAACTTAAGCACCATTTATTTGGTAATTTCTACAAAGCTCATGCCCTTCAATAACCTCTGGAAAATACAGGTCTTATTGTCCTTGCTATGCTAGAAATGGCACCTAATAGTAATGTGTGCTCTTACTGGATCAGCCCTCCCCATTTTGGCAACCAGCAGATCACTGATCCAGAAAGAAGAAATACAGCTATGTGCCATCATTGGAACCATCTGTAGCTTTGGGCGGGGAGCTTGATCATCCAGGTGAAAATAGATTTCTCTCAGTTGCAATTAGTGCTGAACTACCCAACAGACAAAGCTTGCATTTTGACTACTACTAAAGCAGTGGCATTCAAAAACAGTTTTTAGTAAAATAGATTATTTTCCCCAAAGGAAAAATCATAACTTTGTTTGGCCACCTAATACTTATTTTATGATTTGGTATAGTTGTAAATTTTAATTACATGGAAGGACAAGAAAGGAGAAATCATCTCTTCCGTGCTCCAGGTCTCTGCTGGTTAGCAGGGCTCTGGCCATGCATACCCCTACGACACACCAAGCATCCTTCCCTTACTGTTTCCAGCTCAGGTCAACCTGGTGTGATCACTCTTCTGTGTGCTCCAGAACTATTAGAAAAGTCACAAATTTGAAAGCGTATCTACATTTCCCTTCATTGTAATCCTTTGTTGGAAATGCACTTCTGGTTTATTACCTTTGATCGATAGGTACTTCTAACTATGAGAACTAATTCACCGTTAGTCTATTGTCACGTTAGTTCGTAACCATGGAGAAGGGAGCACAGGTAATGGTTGGGAGCACAACTCTAGAATAGGGTTCTAAACTGGGGTCCAGGAGTCTGGATGAAGGGAAAAAAATGCATTTTTATTTTCACCAACCTTAAAATAAAATTTATCATTTCTTTCTATTATGAATGTAGGCAATAAACCCCAGTAGTTTTAACAGGACTTATGACATATTCACTAGTAGAAATCACAGATATTTTCATACCCAATTCAGTTGTTAGAAATATCTTGAACTATCACTTCATTCACTACTACTTCAAAATTACTGAGGTTTTTAGTTCCTTAATAGGATACCTGTGGTTGCAGTCTTCTTATGTATAAATACTATCGAGCAACTATGAGCCTAGGTGTCCTGTATTCTACATCGGTTGCTCAGAGATATGCATTGCTTCTCTGCTGGTTTATATCTAAAAATTCTCTGTTCATTTCTTTGAAAATAAAAACCTGAGAACATCTGGAAACACTTAGAATTCTTTCAAAACTTATTTCCATCCTAATGCCATCCAAGTTGACCATAAATTTACAATCATTTTCTTTTTCATATAAGTTATATTGAAGAGGTTGATCTATTGACCTTTGGACAAAATACTTATTTTGAATCAAATTGCACTTAAAAAGTCTTGGATAATTCTGGTGTTCCTTGAAAGAAGCCTCCCGTGTTGCTTTGTAAAATGAGATATAAGCACTATCTTTTCATTTGCAATAAGACATTTTCATGAAACAGTATTCTTAACCCTTGTAATAATCAAAACAAAAAATAAAAATGGACTGAATGTCTATTATGATATGCATAGTGCCTTATTGTTTTAAAATGTGGATTTTATTATTATTCCGGTGCGACACAGCCAATAGATCAGCAGACGATTGCCATTGACAAGATGTTTGGTTATTGTATTCATCTGCTCAGGCTGCTATAACAAAACACCACAGACTGGGTGGCATGAGCAATAGAAAATTTATTTCTCATTGTTCTGGAGGCTGGAAGTCCACCTTCAAGTACCAACAGGGTTAGTGTCTGGTGAAAGCTCTCTCCTTGGGGTGTAGGCAGTCACCTTCTCATCCTGTGCTCACATGGCCTTTCCACCTTACTTCCTTAGAGGCCCATCTTCAAATAAAAACCACGTTGGTGGTTAGGGATTCAACATATGAATTTTAGGGGCACAAAACTAAGTCTATAACAGTTATACTCAAGGATTTCATGGGTTGGGGGATAGGGTTACAGAAGAAGCACTGGAGTCAGTTAGAAGACAGAGAGACGGGGAAATTTCGGACAACGGCCTTTTGTGGTTTCCACAGGTGAGGCAGATGAGCAGGCTCAGGATTAGCTGGTTTGAATAAATTTGGTGGGCCCTGGGGGAGGAGCTGCCTCTAGTTTTCTGATATCTGAACCTGGGGTGATTAAGGCAGGTGGATAGTGACCCTGAGTATAAGAGCCCAATAAAGGAACTGGTTGGGTATGGGCCATGGACGATTGGTTCGAATATGAAAGGCATGTTATTTATTACCCCTAGGAATGGGCTGGCCTCTCCAGGGTCAGCGAGACCTCAGATACCAAAGCATCAAATACAAAAACTAGAAAATAAAAAACAAATATAGAAACTAGTGGTTATTACACTTGTCAAAGGTTGTCCCACTTTTAAATGTTCTTATTCAAGCTACGGAACAACAGCTTTGACACTGATGTGCCTTAAAATACACGATCTAACTTTAATTTACATGTGTTTTAAACATAATTTCTCATTACAAAGTGTCACATGTCTATCCCAAATTTATTGTACTTTAATGTGTTGATGTACTGATTATTTATTGCATTTATTGCAACTTACATAATAAGTTACCCCCAAACTAGCGATTGAAAACAACAGACAATTATTATTTCACAGTATCTATAGGCAGGGATATGGGTGCTGCTTAGCCAGGTGGTTCTGGATCAGATTCTTTCACTTTAATCAAAGTAGCAGCTTGGGCCTCAGTCCTCCCAAGGCTGACAGAGAACAATCTACTTCCAAAATCACTCACGTGGTTGTGGGCGGGCATCCATTCCTTGCCATGTGGGCCTCTCTGCAGAGCTTCTGCAGAGCTGCTACAGCACAGGGCAGCTGGCTCGCTGTGGTGCAAGTAATAAGAAAGAGAGAGAGAACCCCAAACACAGAGTCTCTTTATAGCCTATTCTCTGAAGCAACATCTCATAATTTTTTCCATCTTCTGTTCATTAGAAGTGAGTCACTAGGTTCAGCCCAAACCAAGCAGAGGGGATTACCCACAGGTGTGAACACCAAGAGCAGGATCCTTGGGTAGGCCCCTTCAACACTGCCTATCACAACTGATAACTATATTTTAATACAATTGTTTTCTTTGTAATTTTATGTATTTTACTTTCTGCATTTAAAACATTGTTCTAAGAAGGTATCCGAAGGCTTCTCCATCTGTACAGAGCACAAGCAGGTTAAGGGTCACTGCTATAGTTACCAACAGATCTGGACTCAAACCCTGCCTCACCTACCAGCCGTATAGACCTTGGGAAATCACTTCACCTTTGCAAGCTTGGTTAGTGTGTTTCATAGACATGTTGTGAGGATTAAAGGAGATTGTGCATGTAAAACATTAACATTCTGCCAGGTTATCTTAAGTGCCCAATAAATGGCAGCTATCATCAACATAGAAGAGAATGTGCCTAAATTTCACATATATGCATAGTTTTCTATTTCACATAATTACAAAGCCCCGGGATTGTGTTTAGTGATCATTGAGTTCCGTTCTTTAACCCTGTTGAATGCTTTAAAGCGTCTTAAGGAAAATCTTAAGGTACAGACACATTGGGTGTCTGTACATACTCCCTCACCAAAAAGCACCATAATAGTATTGTACCCCTAAGTATTAACACAAATGACATCAGCATAAGAACCAAATGCTGGGCCAAAATCATCCATAGGGAGGGGACACAATGCAAGAAGTCTCACACTGTCAGAAGCTCAAGCCTGACAAACAGCAGAACACCTGCCATGCAGGACACAGGTAAATGGTGAAAGGTGAATTAGGGGAAGAGCAAAACCCCTTTTAATCTTTCCAACTAGGTGTTCCTTCCTGCCAATACTATTCAAAAAGGAAAAGGCAGGGAAGGGACTGTAGTCTCTGTTTTTGTGTAATCAGTGTGTGAAACTCTTTTAACAGAGGGATACACTACTCAGGAGTCCAGTAAAATATCAGAGACGAGTCGGAGACCTGAAGAGATAGGCCCAGCACTCTTGCATGTTCTGACCCACAACCTGGACACAGGTAGAAATGGCTGGTTCAGCCTCATTAGAGAAAGCCTCTGTCCCAGCTGGTGTCCCTCGCCTGGTGTGGCCATGACTCCCTAGCAAGCATAGAGATCAGAGATCAGGAGAGGCAGCATCTGTCACATGGAGAAGTAAGCGCAGGAGCCTGTTCTGATTCCCCAGCTACACTGGCAGCAGGACACCAAAACCACTTTGTCTCCCCTCCCCACTCATTTCCTGCAAGCCACCATCAATTCCTAGATACAGTTTTTCAAAACCATACCAGAGATTGTGATTTGAAGTATTTTGAGGAGCACCGGAATTAAAATTAAGCCACTCAGGCAAAGGGTACATGGAATCTCTTTGTATTATTTCTTACAACGACATGTGAATCTACGATTACTTCAAAATAAAAAACTATAATTCAAAAAAGCTACTCAGAATGTATTGTCACAGGAAGAAACAAATAACTCCCATGCCGCCACAAAAAAGCCCGCCCCGTAAATCAACATTTTAGTTTTTTGTTAGCTGAGCTTCCTCAGTCAAGCTCTACCCACATAGATGCCATTCTGTGCCTAGTGAAAGGTCATGCAACAGAAATTGACACCTGTTTCTGTCTTCTCCTTTCCCCTTACCAAACTGACAAAGTTCCTTAATAGCAACTGAAAAATGTATGTCTAGTAGTATAAATGAGAACTGGTTAAGAGTCGTTTGCTGCAGAGAGGAGAGTGGGGGAGGGGTGGGGAGAGAGGAAGATACACCTTTCGTGACAGGTCCTTTCAGACTTTTGCATTTTACATTGTGCGCACATATTACCTGGTCCAGAAATATTGTTCCCCAAACATATCCTTTGAAGGTCTGGCACAAACATGAGCTTCTTTATGAGCATTTCCCACCCTTCCAGTTTGAATTCACCATCCCCTACTGTGTGTTCCATTGCACAGTAGTTCTCAGTTGAAAAGCCCAAGAGCTTTTTTAAAAACGCCCACGTTCAGGCCCCACCCCAGACCAACTGAATGAGAATGTTGGAGAGGAGAGAGTCAGTGTGGGTGTTTTTAAAAAAACAAACAAACAAACAAACACTCAGGTAATGTTAACATATACTCAGGATTGAGAACTTCTGCCCTGGTACTCTATGGAGCCAAGATTCAAACACTCACCCTAAAGGTAAACACTGAATAACTGATTACAAAAATGAAAAAACACTTTCACATCTTTTATCTCATTTGTCTCCAGAACAATCCTGTGAGCTGGGCATCACTGCCTAGAAGAAGAATGAAGAGTTGAAGTGCTAGAAGTTACAAAGGGCCCCTTGAACTTTATGGTTCTATCTTTGTGTTTGACCACTTTCCCCGAGATAACAGCCAGATTTAATATCTCCCACCCATATCCTAGCATAGCACTTTATTTGCAGGTGGTGTTCAACCACAATTTAGCTGCAAAGTGAAGAATGAGTATTCCAGCAGGGCGTCAGGAAGTGTCTCTCAGTCATCCAGAGCGGCTCATGGTCCTCAGAGGATGCTCAGATTGTGAGTAAGAGTTTATATCCCTATATCTCTAACTGCTTGTTTACCCCTATTGAAATCACCTAAGTTGCATGTTCAAAATGCAGATTCCTGGACCCTGGATTTACAGAACCAGGATTTCTGGGGAGGACATTCAGAGATACCTATTTTTGTTTTTTGTATTTTGTGTGTGTGTGGGGGGGGTAATAATATATACATAACACAAAATTCACCATCTCAACCATTTTTAATTGTACAGTTGAGTGACATTAAGAATATTCACATGGTTGTGCAGCCGTCATCGTCATCTATCTCCAGAACTTTTTGATCTTCTCAAACTGAAACTCTGTACCCATTAAGCAATAATTCCCCACTATCTTCTCCCAAACCCTTGGAAACCTGTGTTCTACTTTCTTGTCTGTACAGGTTTAACCACATTGGTTATCTCATGTAAGTGGAATCACACAATGTTTGTCTTTTTTATGACTGGCTTATCTTACTTAGCGTAATAGCTTCAAAGTTCATCCACACTGTACCATATGACAGGATTTCCTTTTTTTAAGACTGAATAATATTTCATTTTATGCATATGCCACATTTGCCTAATACATTCATCCATCGAAGGTTGCTTCCACTTCTTGGCTATTGTGAAAAATCTACAGTGAACATGGATGTGCAAATATCTCTCTGAGATCTTGTTTTCAATTTTTTTAAAATATATAAAGCCAAAAGTGGGATTGCTGGATCATATAGTAATTCTATTTTTAATTTTTTGAGGAAACTCCATACTGTTTTCCACAGTGGCTGCACCATTTTACATTCCCACCAACAGTACGCAAGGGTTTCAATTTCTCCACTTCCTCATCAAAACTTATTATTTTCTGTTCTATTTGGGTAATAGCCATCCTAATGGCTGTGACATGTTATCTCATGTAGTTTTGATTTGCATTTCTTTGATTATTAGTGATTTGGAACATCTTTTCGTGAGTTTATTAACCATTTGTATATCTGCTTTGGAGAAATGTCTATTCAAGTCTTTTGCCAATTTTTTAATCAGGTTGTTTCTTTTTTTGTCATTGAATTGAATGAGCTCTTTACACTCTAAATATTAACCCCTTATCAGATATATTATTTACGAATACTTTCTCCCAGTTCCATATTTTCCTTTTTATTCTGTTTATTGTTTACTTTGCTGCACAGAAGTTTTAAAGTTTGACGTATTCACTTTTGTCTGTTTTCACTTTTGTTGCCTATGCTTTTGCATCATATCAAGAAATCATTCCCAAATACAATGACATAATGTTTGACTTTATATTTTCTTCCAGGAGTTTTATAGTTTCAGGTCTCACATTTAGGTCTTTAATCTATTTTGAGTTAACTTTTGTGTATGGTGTAAGTTAAGGGTTCAAATTTATTCTTTTGCATGTGGATATCCAGTTTCCTCAGCACCATTTATTAAAGAGATTAACCTTTCCTTACTGGGTATCTTAGAACCCATATTGAAGATAATTTGACCATATATAAGAGTTTATTTTGGGGCTCTCTAGTCTGTCTACATGTCTTTATGCCAGACCATGTTGTTTCGACTATTGTAGCTTTGTAATATGTTGTAAAATCAGAAAGTGTAAATCCTGCAGCTTTTTCTTTCTCAAGATTATTTTTGTCTATTCAGGGTGCTTTGAGATTCCATATGAATTTTAAGATGGATTTTCCATTTCTGCAGAAAATGACATTGGAATTTAGACAGGATTGCATCGAATCTGTTGGTCACTGTGGGTAGTATTAACTTTTTAACAATATTAAGTTTTCCAATCCATAAACATGGGATGTCTTTCCATTTATTTGTGTCTTTTTGACTCCTTGGTTAAGTTTATTTCTAAGTATTTTATTATTTTTTATATTATTGTAAATGGGATTTTTTTTCTTAATTTCCTGTTCAGGTTGTCCGTGTTAGTATATAGAAACACAACTGATTTTTCCATGTTAATTTTGTATCCTGCAACTTTCTAAATTTATTAAACTTAACAGTTTTTTTGGTGGAGTCTTTAGGGTTTTCTACATATAAGATCAGATTATCTGTGAACAGAGATAATTTATCATCTTCCTTTCCAATTTAAGAGCTTCTAATTTCTTTTTCTTGCATAATTGCTCAGGCTAGGACATCCAGTACTATGCTGAATAGAAGTAGTAAAAGCGGGCAGCCTTGCCTCGTTTCTGATCTTAGAGGGAAAGCTTTCCGTTTTTCACCATTGAAAATTAGCTATGGGCTTTTCATATATGCCTTTTATTATGTTTAAATAATTTCTTTCTAACCCTAATTTTTTGAGTGAATGAAAGAATATTAAATTTTTTCAAATGCTTTTTCTGCAATCAAAGTGATCATGTGGGTTTTTTCCTTCATTCTGTTAATATGGTGTATTATGTTGACTAATTTTGTGTGTTGGATCATCCTTGCATTCCAAAGATAAATTCCACTTGGTTATGGTGTATAATTCCTTTAATGTGTTGTTGAATTAAGTTCGCTAGCATTTTGTTGAGTATTTTTACATCAATATTCATCATGGATATTGGTCTGCAATTTCCTTTTCTTCTAGTATCTTTGTCTGATTTTGGTATCAGGGTAACACTAGACTCATAAAATGAATTTGGAAATGTTTCCTTCTTTTTAATATTTAGGAAGCATTTGAGAGGATTAGTGTTAATTCTTTAAATGTTTGGTAGAATTCTCCAGTAAAGCCATTTAGTCCTGGGCTTTCCTTTGTTGGGAAGTTTTTGATTACTGATTTGATTACTATCTCCTTAATAATTATAGGTCTATTCAGATTTTTTATTTCTTCATGATTAAGTCTTGGTAATTTGTATGATTCTAGAAATTCACCCATTTCTTTTAGGTTTTCAAATTTCTTAGCATATAATTGTTGATAGAAATCTCTAATGATCTTTTTTATTCCTGTAGCATCAGTTGTAATGTTTTCTCTTTCATTTTTGAATTTTGTTGAGTCTTCTCTCTTTTTTCTTTGTCTAGCAAAGAGTTTGTCAATTTCATTGATCTTTTCAAAAAACCAATTCTTTGTTGATTTTTTCTACTGCATTTCTATTGTCTGTTTTATTTCTATTCAAATCTTTATTATTTCTTTCTCCTAACAACTTTGAGTTTAGTTTGTTGTTTTTCTAGTTTCTTGAGGCATAAAGTTTGATTGTTGATTTGAGATCTTTCTTCTTTTTTTAAGTGTTTTCTACTGTGAAACTTTCCTTTGGGATGTTTTGCTACATCCCATAAGTTTTGGTAAGTTTGTGTCTTTGTTTTCATTTGTTTTAAGATAGTTTCTAATTTCTCTTGTGACTTATTCTTTGACCCATTGATTCAAGAACTAATTTCCTAGGTTTCGGGGGGGATGGGTAGGGGAGGGGGATTTTCTATCTAAATGAGGCTGAAGACCAGGTGCAAAGCCGTCAGGGCTCTCCTCATGCATAACATGTACGTAGAAAACCTAGGCTATGGGACATCCATAGTCTAGAGAAGAGTCATCAGAACCAGGTATGGAGACTATGGGGCTTATTAAGTGTCTTGATCGCTATTTCTACTTGAGCCTCTGTGTGTGTAACTGCATCTGTGGTTCTGTCCAGGCAAAGGTTTGGTTTGTGATGCAGTGTCTATCCCCAGAGCTCAGAGAGAAACAACCACCAGCAGAGAGATAGTGGAGAGAGGCCCACCAAACAACACAGGCTTCAAAGGTTTCTAATGCTGAGTGGTAAATTGTCTGTCTGGTCTTCTTATCACTTCTTCTATCTACTTCTTCCTTGGAAATCACCTATCTCCTTTCTTCTCTCCACTCTCTTCCCTCATTCAAAAGGGAGAGGAGAAAGAGTGAGAAATATACCATGGGCTTTATATGCATTATCTCCTCGAAAACTTACTATCATTATCTCCATTTTATAGTTGAGAGAACTGAGGTGCGGAATGGTTAAGTAACTTGCTCAATCATTATTAAATGAGTAGACAGTAAGAGGAAGAAATCAGACTTCAGAATAGTCTTTCTGGATCTAACATCTATACTCTTTCCATTACGGCTACCTCTCCCATTCATTCGACAAATACCTACTATGTGCTTACCCTGTGCTAGAGGCTCAGGAAGCTACAAAAACAACAATAACTACAAGATACGGCTTCTGGAATCAAAGGAAACCACTGCTAGTAGAGAAGATAAATATCAAATCTGTAATTATAACAGATATTTTTTAAAGTGTTACAGAGGTGTAAATACTATGGGAGCACAGAGAAGCAAGGATTCTAGGGTATAAATCGAAAGAACTCTCACATTTAGGGCAGGTTTTCACCAGAAAAAAAGTAAAAGAAAAAACTTTGGGGAGTTTTTTGAGTTTTTTTTTAATGAAATTTCAGATGGCAAATATTTTAGCCTCTTCAGGCCAGACAGTCTCTGTTGCAGCTACTAAACTCTGCCCCTGTAGCACAAAAGTAGACACAGATAAAATGTAAACAAATGAGCATAGCTGTGTTCCAATAAAATTTAATTTACAAAAACAAGAAGCAGCTGGATTTCACCTGAGAATCAGAGTCTGCAGACCCCTGCAAAATCAAAGGAGGTGACTAAAGCAGGGAATTGATCATATTTTTTTCTAGAAAGATCTCTAGATGATGTAGAGAAAAGAGTTTATGTTCTCACTATTCTTTTCCTTGGAGTAGCTCAAAGACATTTGCAACATGCTGAGCCACTGAGCCTTGGATTTTGTAAGATGAGGAGAATAGTGGGTCTCTCATTCCCTTTTCCTGTCCCTCATCTCACTCACCGTCCCAATTTCATTTCCTCCTATATATTTCCATATGTCTCCATTTTGGTTGTAACATTACCAGATTTAGCAAATAAAAATACAGGATATCCAGTTAAATTTGAATTTCAGATAAACAATACATTTTTAGTATAAGTATATGTCTCGTGCAATATTTGGGACATACTTGTAGTAAAAATATATTCATTATTTACCTGAAATTCAAATTTAACTAGGCATTCTAGATTTTATCTGGCAAGGCTGCCAAGGGGCCCTTTCAATCTGAATTCGTCAGAATTCTAAGGAGACATAAGAGAACAGAAATCAGGGCAGCCCGATGTTTAGATTGGGTTGTGGCTGATGGGCATGTGGGCTGTAGCTAGGAATGGGTGGGACAGTAGAATGAGGCCTATTAAAGTGAGTATTGATGTAGATTCCAGCAAAGTCCAAAGATTTAGGGAAAGGAGATATTGGAGAGAGGTTGCTGAGAGGTCTGTGGAATGTTGGTTGGGCCAGGAAGTGAAGCGAGGGTAGATGTGGTGGCTTTTATAATCCCTTCCATTCAAATAGAGCTTTACAACTTTATAAAAGTTGTTTTCCATGGGCTCTCACAGGAACCATGCAAGAAAGGGCATGAATATTAGTAGGCAATGACCTCATCTGAAAAATGTTAAAACCATATAGGTCAGGCAAGTTCTCAACCCCAAGTTAATGGCCCTTCTGAGGTTCAAATAAGGCCTTTGACTAAACTTCACTTCTCTTGCTTTCTGAATATTTGTTCTGTGGTCAAAGAAGTTAATAATAGTGGTAAGAAGAAGCAACACCAGCATCAGCCACTAACATTTATTGAGCACTTACCTTATGCCAGGCTTTGTTGTGCTTTGTATATTTCTCACAGTGTCCCTATGAGGTAGGTATTGTTATAATCTCTATTTAATTGGCACAGAGAGATCAAGCAACTAGTTCAAGATGAGAATGGAAATCCAAATCTAGTCATTCCAGTTCAAGAGCACAAGTACCTCATAAAGACTTGCTCCTTCAGCAAACTTTAGTTAGGTTCCTCTGAGTCCTTTTCTTCACTAGGCTATGCCCTTTCTTCCTCCCCCTCCTTGCTAAGTCCAGTTGTAAAAAGAATCTGTCTGAGTCAGTTTAGAGAGAATCTCCTACCCCTGATGTCTAATCCTCCTTGATATCTGATCAAATTCCTCATCCTCAACCCTTGGTATCTCATTATCCTGGACTGTCTTAAAAATCCCGTTAAGTTGGTTTAGCAAGAATTCCCCTACCCTTAATGTATTCTCTTAATACTTTTCCATCTACTGACCTCTTCAGTCTGCTCACTGGCTATCCATCCCCAGATGTCTTTGCTATATTCAGAATTGAGACTCATCTCTGTTCTCTGTTGCGATACTCTTGACACCTTTTGCAATAGTCTTGAATGAAGTCCTCTTTACCATTTTTAACACGTGTCAGAATAAATTTTTCTTTAACATACCCAATATGCTACCTCAAGTCAGAGGGTGGAATGTGTGAGGAATTGGAGGTATGAGTAAGGAGAGCAGGAGTTAGCACAAAATGAGATAAGCTGGGTGACACACTGTCTCATTCTTTGCAGACTCCTCTGCCCTTCCATGCCTTTGCACGAGCTGTCACTGAAATGTCCTTGCTGTTATTCAGCACACCTTCTCACCCCAAACTCCTGTGCATCCTCTATTGCTTTATTCAGATGTCACTAGACAGAGGTGACCTCCACTTTCTTAGATAGTGTTTAAAACTTATTTCTCTGAGTGGCAGACTTCTCTCTTAAAGCCTGTGTTAGAGGACTGCACTGCCATCATTTACAAGTCTGTCCCTTAATAATCGTGTACTCTCCCGGGTGAGGGCCAGGCCACTTTCAACCCTAAATTCAAGACTTTTAAAACAATACCTGATTTTCAGTGGCTTATGCAAAAGAAGCTTATTGTGAATTTCAAGAGACAGTTCCAGATCTGCAGGAGGACTTCCTCATGGTCATTTAAAAACTCAAGCTCCTTTCATCTTGTGGCTCTACCTTCCCCTAGGACCTTGAAGTTCTCTGCATTCAACCAGAAGATGAGGAAATGGGATGAAGGATGGCATGTGAAAGCTTTTTAGGGACCAGGCTGGAAGTAGCACTTTTCACTTCTACTCGAATTCCATTGGCCACAACTCAGTCATATGGCCACCACCTAACTCCAAGGGAAGCTGGAAAACACAATATTGCTGTGTGGCCTGGAAAGGAGGAAATGGACCACAGCCAAACTGCCTGGTTTGAATTATAGTTCTCACTTAGTAGTTGCGTGACCTTGAACAAATTACTTAATTTTTTAGAGCCACAGTTTCCTCATCAGTATAAAAAAATAATACCCTTCTCATGGGATTGATATAGGGAATAAATGAGTTATTATATGAAAAGTAGTTAGAACAATGCCCAGCACTTAGTAGATCGAAGGCTATTATCAGCCTTAATATCCTCTAATCAAAACTCTCCTACACCTTTCCCTCTGACCCAGAGTAAAAGCTTTTTACAACGGCCTATGAGACTCTTACACAATCTGTCCCTAGTTATCTCTTGCTTCTCTCATGACTCAAGCCACTCTGACCTCTTTGCTCTTCCTGGAAAGTACCAGGCACACTCCCACCTCAGGGCCTTTGGCTTGTAGTCTCTCTGCCCCTAAGGTTCTTCTCAAGCTTTCTGCATGACTCACTCCAAAACCCCTTCAGATGTTACCTGCCCTGACTACTCTATCAAAAACTGCAAACAACCTCACTCTAATAGTTCCCATTCCCTTTCTCGACTTTATTTCACTCCACATCTTCTATTATCACCTAATATGCCATATATTTAATTTAGTTTTCATCTGTCTTCCCCACTGGGCCTTAAGCACCACAAAGGAAGGAATTTTTGCCTGTTTCATTCACATCTGTATCCCCAGGACCTACAATAGAGTGTGTGCACAGACTAGGCACTAAATAACTGTTTGTTCAATACATCAGTAAAGTAACAAATGAATGGTGATTCTTGCGGAGGAGAGACTGTTCTGTGACCGCTGTCTGACCCATGAGTTGGACCCAGGCCAGAAAGGAGATTACTTACTGTTAATCCCCCTTAGACTCTGTCTGATCATAATCGATTTTCATTCTGACATAAATCAGCACCCCTCCCCTGCCTCCTGGTAAAGCTGGGTCCAAAAAAGATTCCATTTGTCCTGACTTGGTCAAGCATGTAAAGTAATTTCCCATACCAGGCAGCATTCACATACTAGTACCAGTAACTATACACCCCCCACCTCCTTTACCCTGTATAATCTGTCGGTGCCTGCTAAATGGCACAGGGATCCGTTTCGTCCTGTAGGCACCCAAGTCATTACTTGTTTGGAAGTTTCCCTTAACGAACTGTATTGGTCACCATCCTAGAGTGGCAGCCTCTTTGTTCAGTCTATCCCTTCCTTCCTCTTACAGAGGTAAATTTTCAGTCTCAGGGACTTTCCTTGGGTCTGCATATACAAACAATTCTCTATTGACACTCTAACGTCTTTGGCCTGGTGATTATGATTCCTCTATCGTCAGACATATGATCCATCTGTTAAGTACATGCATTATGCAAACACTTTGTTGGAAGTAGATATTCAACAACATATGAGACAAGGGAGTCCCTTGTTTCCAAGGAGCTGTGGTTTTAGCAGAAACTAAATTATATCTGAAATTAGAACAGTCCCAGAAAGTCCAGAAAGCAGATAATTGTGGTCTTAGACTATAATCTTCAAAATAGCAGCAAGAATAAAGTCTTTGCTGCATCTTTATAATGAAGTATGATAATGTACTCCGGGTGTTGAGTCTGACATATTCTGAGACTGGCAACAACCAATGACAATGGTTAAAGTTCATACCATAAACCGTATTAAAATAAACACTACTTAATTAATAACCAAGTATGCAAAAAGCTGAAGAAACTTCTCCCTTTTTTTCTGTTTTAACAGAAATGAGTTTCTTCCAGTGTTGGTGTCAACTTTGCAGTTGTGTCTCGTTAGCACTTCCCTGTCAACTTTTTCTGATTGTGTTAATCTGGGGGAAGAGAACAAGTAGAAGTTTTTCAAAAATTACACCAAGTCCAACAGCATATTTTCACTCTCAAAGATATGTCCTTCTCTTGCTTAAAGTAGCACTAACAGAATAGGTGGTGGGTTATATGTTACTTCTCCACTCAGGAGCTAATTCTAATTTTTACTCCAAACTGAGTGTACGTCAACTGACATTTCACAGAGTGTGTATTTCACAGGCCAAGAAAATAGTAAAACCAGTTTTAGCTGGTCTGGGTGGGGATCAGACTTTCTACCAACAATTCAGTTGAACCCACCTATGTGGTAACCGAATGCTCCCACAGAACAAAACAAGCTGGAATGTGGCTGGCTGCAACTAACAGCAATTAAGGGCAGGGTCCCAAAGCTTTGTTTGCAGAAGGAAAATTGCTGTCTGTGACAGCCTCCCCTCCCCAGCCTAGGTGGGGTTCCCATGTTTTATTCTCCCAAAACACACCTTTGCAATGTTTAGCATTTGTGGTTGTTTGTAATCATCTGTCTTTCAGCCCAGTAAGGGACTGGATCACATTCACTACAGTATCCCAAATGCCTGGCACTGTTAAGTTTTCAATGAGTATGTTTGTTGATGACTGACAGACTTCTACCTGCAATTAACGCATGGGGAAGTCAGAAAGAGCATCTCATTTAGCTGAGCACTTGAGTCCTCTGTTAACTCTACCTTTCTTAGCTTTGTGATACTGGAAAAGTCACGCAGCCTTTCTGAGCTTCTGTTTCCTCATTCGCAAAATAAAGACAATAATAATAATATCCTCCTCCAGGGGGAATTTTCTAAGGACGAATGTGATTATACACTTGGAAGTGCTTAGTAGATATTCAAAGCAAATCAGCCAGATTCACTTAAGTGGTGACACATTTTAAAGTTGATGCAGTAAAAGAACTTCATGGTAGAAGATAAGATGAGTAATTTAAAAATTGAGGATATGATCATCTATATCTTTGCCATCCATAGACAGTTTATTCAATGTAAAAAGGATAGCATGGAGGAACTTGTAGATGTGGCAGCAAATAAACATATATTTATTATTTTACTTACATTGTCCAACTAGTTGACTGCCAGTTTCCTGAGATCAGGAATCCTGGATTATTCATCATTGAATGCCAAACCCTAGATCAGGGTTGAGCCCAGGTGTATTCAATACATATTTACTGAAAGAATGACTATCTGACCTAAATGAGTTCTACATTTCCTCCAGCTGTTGTACCCACCCTTTCCTTAATGCACAAGGCCTGTGACTAATGCCTGGGAATTCATTCGCTTTACCTGTAACCAACTCTATCCATCTTTTAGTGTTTATGAATCCACCCCTGAATTTTGTTTCCTCTTGGCATAGGATCATATCTAATTACTAATTCTCTGGCCTAGCCAAATGACATCCTAATTTCTATGAGTACTTACAGATTCTGATTTCTCAGGGATATGTTAAGGATACCCACTCAAGTGGAACTTCTAGGAAACTGGCCTAATAAAAAAAAGTTATGTGGGGTGGTGGCCACGGGCTAGAAGGAGGCGAAATAGGGAGTTGTCTAATGGGTATAGAGTTTTAGTGTTTCAAGATGAAGAAGATCTGGAAATTGGTTGCACCAAATGTGGATATATTTAACACTAATAAACTATACACTTAAAAATGGGTACACTGTAAATTTGATGTTATGTATATTTTGCCACAATTTAAAAAAATGCAAACATCACATACCTCTACCATACACAGAAGGAAGAAGGTAAAATCCCTATGGGATAACAATATTGCACTTTATTTTATGACAAATCATAAGAAAGCTTGAGGTTGTCCTTATCGCCTCCAGAATTCTTGCAAATATAAGAACTGACCTGTAAGACCAAACAGGAATGAAATATCATCCAAATATTTCATATTGCCAGATTGAAAAGTGAGTTTAGAGTATCCAGACTATGAAATAAAATGTGAAAGTTATTAAATTCACAAAATACATGGACCCAAATAAACATTTTCTCCAGAGACAAATCAAAGTAATTGAACTGAGGCGGGACAGGCAAAATGGTGTAGATGGTAGAAGCTTTGTACTTCTCCTCTTGCTACCACACCAGAGTTGTGATGGAAACACAGAGCAAACAGCAAGCAGAGCCGCCTGGGTCTGGATGAACAGAAGCACTACAACTAAGAAGAGAAATAAGAAATCACTCCACAACGGTAGGACATAGGAGGAGACAGAGATGCAAGGCTGCCTGGTCCTGAGCAGCTGAGTGAGGCAGCCAGCAGGTACAGCCGGCAGGTACAGACATTCCTCTTAAAGAAGCCACAACTGAAACTGAACTTTTGTGGTGATGGACTTGCTCACTCTGAGCACCAGTGCCAGGTGAGCTGCTCGGGGGGTGCCAGGAACATATGAGTTTTCAGAGCGAGAGCCGGAGCTGAGGCTTTCTCCTGGACAGAAGTGCCGATGGCATCCATTGTTACTCTGTTGAGCTCTCCCCACTCCTAGTCTGCAGACACAGTGCTGCCATAACTGAGATGTCATCAAACTGGATAATAGAAATCTCTCTACCCAGAGGATTCACTGAAACTCCACCTCTGCCAACTTGAGGCCCTACCCAACTTACATCCATTGATGTCCTTGGAGTGCCCTGTGCCCCTTGTTGTGCTTCAAGCCCTGCACTGGTGGCACCTAGTCTCGGTTTCTGGCATGGCCTCTTGAGGCAACTATAAGCACAGCATTTGTGGATTGCTTGCTGAATCTTGATAGTGGCCCCAGAGGGGCATAGGCTGGAGCTAAACTTGGCCTGCAGCTGAAGATCTCTCAAGACTGTGCCACTGGACACCTACTACACAAAGCCACACTAATAAGACTGGGAGACTTAGGAGTAGACAAGAAAGAGAAATAAAAAGTATTCAAATTGCAAAGAAAGAAGTAAAACTGTCCCTATTTGCTGATGACATGATACTACATATAGAGAACCCTAAAGATTCCACCAAAAAGAAATCGTTAGAACTGATCAATGAATTCAGTAAAGTATCAGGATACAAAATTAATATTCAGAAGTCAGTTGCATTTTTATACACCAATGATGAACTTTCAGAAAGAGAAATTAAAAAAACAATAGCATTTATAATTACATCAAAAACAATACCTAGGAATCAAATTAACCAGGGAGGTGAAAAACTTATTCTCAAAAAATTACAAGTCATTGGAAATGAAATTGAAGAAGATACAAATAAATGGAAGCATATACCGTGCTCACAGGTAGAAAGAATCAACATCATTAAAATGACCATACTACCTAAAGCAATATGTAGATTCAATGTAATTTCTATCAAAATACCAATGGCATTTTTCAGAGAGCTAGAACAAATAATCCTAAAATTTATATGAAACTGTAAAAGATCCCGAATAGCCACGGCAATCTTGAGAAAGAAGAATAAAGTTGGAGGTATCACTCTAACTGATATAAAGTTATACTACAAGATTACAATAATCAAAACATCATGGTACTGGCATAAGAACAGATACATTCATCAATGGAACAGAATAGAGAGCCCAGAAATAAATCCATGTCTATATGCTCATTTAATATATGACAGAGGAGGCAAGGATATACAATGAGGTAAAGACAGTCTGGGACAATTGGATAGAGACTTGCAAAAAATTTAATTGGACCACCTTCAAAACCACATACGAGAAAAGACTCAAAATGGATTAAAAACTTAAATGTAAGACCCAAAACCATAAAAATTCTAGAAGAAAACATAGGCAATAAACTCTCTGATACTGCTACTAGCAATTTCCTTTCAGATATATCAGGCAAGGGAAACAACAGAAAAAATAAACAAATGGGACTATATCAAACTGAAAAGGTTTTGCACAGCAAAGGAAATCATCAACAAAATGAAAAGACAACATACTGAATGGGAGAAGATTTTCGCTTATAATACATCTGATAAGGGATTAATATCCAAAATATAACTCATACAACTCAACAACAACAACAAAATTCAATTAAAAAATGAGCAGAAGACCTGAATAGATATTTCTCCAAAGAGGAAATACAGATTGCCAATAGACATATGAAAAAATGTTCAAGATAAATTTCATCAAAGAAATGCAGATTAAAACCACAATAAGATATCATGTCACACCTGTCAGAATAGCTATCATCAATAAATAAAAAACCAAAAAACAAATTTTGGTGAGGATGTGGAGAAAAGGGAACCTTCATACACCGTTGGTGGGATTGCAAATTGGTGGGATTACATCCACTATGGAAAACAATCTGGAAGTTTCTCAAAAAATTAAAAATGGATATACCTTTTGACCCAGTAATTGCACTTCTGGGTATTTATCCAAAAAACACCCAAAACAGTAGTTCGTGAAAATCTATGCATCCCTATGTTCATGGCAGCACTATTTACAATAGCCAAGATAGGGAAGCAACCTAAATGACCATCAACAGAAAACTGGATAGAGATGTTGTTGTTCATATATACAATGAAATATTACTCAGCCATAAAAAAAAAAAAATCCTACCATTTGCAATGGCATGGATGGACCTAGAGGTTATTATGCTGAGTGAAATATGTCAGGCAGAGAAAGATAAGTACCATATGATTTCACTTATATGCGGAATCTAAGGAACAAAAAGAACAAATTAATCAAATACAAACTCACGAATATAGAAGACAATCCGGTGATGGCTAGACGGGAGGGCAGCGGAAGGTCTGGGAGAAAGCAGTGAAAGGTTAAAGAAGTACAAATTAGTAGTTGATAGTTGGTCATGGGGATGGGGATCACGGCATAAGGAATGCAGTCAGAAGTAATGTAATGTCTATGGGCAGAGCCAAAGGGAAGATAGAGTAATCAGGGGGATCATTTCATCAACTATATAAACGTCTAACCAATGCATTATATACTTGAAACTAATAATAAAATAAAATAAAATGCTAAAAAAAAGTAATTGAACTGAAATTCATTGCAGCACTTGAGATTGTTTTTGTTTTTGTTTTCCAGCTTTTTGAGACATAATTGACATATAACATTATCGAAATTAAAGTATACAAAGTATTGATTCAGTACCCTTAATATTATAAAATGATTTCTGTTAGGCAGTTAGGCAGGCATGAACAACAGGAGTGAAGGCCCAGCTTTGTATCCATAGAAACCTCCCTTAAGAACCTCCCAGAAACACCTATTTTATAGTTATAAACTAATCCTACATCCTAAGGCACAAAGGCATAAAAGCTGCTGACTTAAACCAGCCACAAACACACGTGCACAGAAAGTACTACCCTAACCTTCTGGTAACCTCAGCCACATTATACCAACATTGTATCATGAATCTAATTATAACAGACTGAATTCCAGGTAAGCACATATGCATAGGCAAAGTGTTGTATAACAGCCAACTGTCAGTCAAGACAACTTCCCATGCCAATGATCTAAGACTATCTCTGTAACCACTCATCATGGCCCTAAAATAATATAGACTCCCCCACCTCCAGGCTGTTGCAGCTCTTCCTGGTAACCCTCCTGTCCCTTGGAACATATTCTGACTTTTGTCTTTCTGCCTCTCAAATTCCACTAGGCTGCCTTGACATGGTCCGTCTCCTTCTAAAATGTACTTTCAATAAATCTTACTTCTTATAAATCTCGCTGATCTGTAATTCTTTACTGCATTGGCTGGGAAGGACTGAGGATACCCTCCACACCACTGGGGCGATGCTGGATTTCACATCACCTCATGTGGTAACATTACCATCTCCATCATGTCACATAACTACTATTTCTTTCTTGTGGTGAGAATATTTAAGATCTATTCTTAGAAACTTTCAATTACATAACACAGTATTATTAACAGCACTCCAGGTTTGAACAAAAGTTTAATAATTAGAAACTTTTCTAGCAACAACTACAGACCTGTGCAGGAGAATAAACACACTAGGTTTTCAGTTCTTACATACTTCAGCTCCATTTAAGTTATTCTGCTAAATACACATGCCTTTTGTCTTCTCGTTTCACAGGGCAAGTTTACCTAGAGTAACATGCCAAGCAGAAATAGAAAAGGGTTTTCGATGTTTACATTTACCTTCTTTAGAAACCCAGAGACTATTTTTATGCGACAGCTTTGCCACCGGTCATATTTAAACCATTGTTTAAATGGCAGCAACATTCTAATCACAGCAAAGTACAGTTAATCTGGGCATTTTTCACATTCTTCGCTTTTGTTTCTTAAAGCATTCAGTATATTGACCTCATCTACTTTAAGAGTAAAGTTCTTTGTTGTTCTGCCCCCAGCTGTGGTTCTCTGGTTTTTTCCTCCATCTCTGACTCTACTCTTCCTGCTTCGTCCCCTTGTTTTTCTTCTCTATTCACTCAACAAATCTTTCTGGAGAGACTGCAACGTACCAGCCACCATGCTCCCAAGAGGTAGCAAAACGAATATGGAGCCCACACCCTTGGGGTACTTTGAGAGTGGAGACACAAGTGTAGATCAATTTATCACGGCAACAAGTGTGGACTTGTAATGACAGCCCATGAGGCTGGGGCACTGGGTTCTGGGGAGATCAGGAAAGGTCGCTGGGGCTGAGATCTGAAGGGAAGTAGGTACTTGTGGACAAGGTGAAAAGGTGAGGCCATAACCCTAACATTCAATGTCAGGCAGATTCTTCTTCACCTATGTCCTTGATTTGCAGAGTGCTTATTGGTTTACCATCACTTCCACATACATCATATCACACTGATGCTCTGTTTGGGGGAAGGACAGACGTTATTAGCCCTTCATGTAATTGAGGACACAAGGTTCAGAGCCATTACATGGCATACCCACTGGACTGACCATAGAAGTAGATCTCCAGCCATAAGTCCTGTGAGTTCCATTCTCTCTTTCTGGTGACCCATTCCCTCCTCACTCATGACCTCAACAGAAATCTGTCAGACTCCTCTCTGGGCACCTTCTCTTTAGATACATGTTTCACATTAGCTGCTGCATATATCCACGAGGGCATCCCAACTATGTCACCTAAATAAAATAGCACTTCTACAAACTAGTTTTGCTTTTAAGATTTCTTACATTAATTCTAATAATATTGTTCTGCCTGTCAACATAAGAAACGTCAAAACCCGTAGAGAATTTTAATGAGTTTATTTGAGCCAAACTGATGATGATTGCCTGGAAGCAAAATCTTAATGGATTGAGAAAATGCTCTAGAGAACGTGAGTTTCACAGCTTATTTCATACATTAGAATCAAAGGAGGAGATGAAAGGAGGGTTACATGACATCCATTGGTGATAGATTGAAGGAGCAAGAAAAAGCAAAGCAGGGAAATCTCTGGGATTTCATAAAGAGTTAATCGGACATATAGTTCTTTTATGTTGCTGTGTGCAGGAGAGTTAATAATTAACATTTACAGCATATAGAGATGGTATGCGTGGGGCAAGATAACCATGAGGGGTTCTGTGGTCTCGTGCTCTGGTGCAGTGGGTCGTGCCCTGCGGGGTCTGGAAAAAAGAGAATATTCTGACATTCCAAGGGTATGTTCTCTTAGAAGCAAAAAGACAATAGATAGGCTCACTTAAGGTAAAGGTTGACCTTTGTCAATAAAGCTACTGGCCTAGGACATGATTACCCACCATGACCTGCTTTAATTAGGAATTTTTATGTTCAGATCATCCTGTGTGGTTAATTTTGGTCTCTTGAGTTTGTAGGGCCCACCATGCTGGCCTTTCCTGAGCTTGTCAGGGTTAGCGTGTAGTCTCTTTTTGGTCTACATGTCAAAATCTTGGGTTACGGTAGTTTTAGGTTCTGATTATCTGAAAAAGCAAGTCTCCCCTTACTGTTTTGCTTTTTCATAGTTTTCTTAACTTAATATTGGACATTTATTTTCCCCAATGAACTATATGATCATTTAGTCTAATTCCAAGGAAAAAAAGAACACCTTGTTTTCATTCTAATGGAAACTGCATAAAAATCAATTTTAGGTGAATTGACTTTTTCATGATATAAGATTTCCAAACCAAAACTATGTTACCAGTACAAAGTCCATGTGCCCAATGCTTCAAAAGACCAAAACTCAAGACATCAGAATTTGGAGTAAGGAAAGATTTATTGATTGCGAAGGAGCCAACTGAGAAAATAGATGCCCTAGTAGTTCCTCAAATCCATCTTAAGAAAGTACAGGGTTCAGGCTTCTTTCAGGTCAGAGAAAGGATGGATATGGGAGGAGCTGTTTTTGTAAAACTCAAGGTAAAAACAGAATTCCTCTAATGATAAGCATGTTTATATATAAGACAAAGTAGGACCTATTAGCCTAAAGGCCACGGGAACAATGCAGGCTTGAAAAAGATGGAGTTAGAGAGACTGAACATTTCACTCTGTTACAAATATGAAAGGCTTTTCCAGCTATTTAAATCTTCTCTTTGTGTTTTAACAGAGTAATGATTCTTCCTCCGCCCACCCCACCCCCCAATATTTCCTGTTATTTCTTTGTTAAAATTATTCCTAAGTAATTTACAGGTTTTGTCACTATTATACATATGCTCTCGTTTTTATTTTTAGTTGACTCTCATTAGAGCAGGGAAAAAAAACTATTGATTTCTATATATTTGATGTAAGGAGGAGGTATGAGAACTGGATGTTAAACCAAACCGTATTCAGAGCTTGCAAAGTGTTGTCAAACCATGGGAACCTACAGAACAAAGGAATATCCCTGCTGGGACTACTAATAAATCATTTACCTATACTGTGAAAGGAAAAACAGGAGTCTATAAGTAGTACCCTATACACAAAAAAACCCCAACCATTCATTCCCAGCAGCTAGACACAGGGAACCTATAGAACAAAGGCTGGAGATTGCTAGCCTTTCATACCCATACCATCAAAAGAAAATAGATAAACAAAGTCTTTAATTCATAGAAACTAAGAAGGACAAATAAACTGAATTCCCCCAACACAGAGTGGGGGCACTCTCCGTCTCTGTCTCTGTCTCTGTCTCTGTCTCTGTCTCTGTCTCTGTCTCTGTCTCTGTCTGTTGGTCCCCTCTCATGGTCCCTCTCAGTCTCTCTCAGTCTTTCTCATTCTCTGTCTCTGAGAGGAGACCATGCTCTGTCTATGGAGCATTATTCCTTCCTAATAAACTTTCCTTTTGACTCCAAACCTGGTGGGCGTTTAAATTCTTTCCTGAGCTCAAAGAACCCTTTTCTCTCTCAATGCAAGGCTTGAGTTCCCCCCACTCAGGGGAATTTGTCCTGTCCTGCATCATAAGTATTTTCAAATTTCCAATATATCTCCTCTGAACTGTATACGTTAACTTTTCTTAATTTCCAAAAGTGTGGTTATGTTTTTGTTTTCTGTTATTTTGTTGGTTCTTGGATTCTAATGTAGTTGTTATCAGAAAAGATTAGATGTATAATGGTTTTTTTTGACATTTTCTGTTGAGATTATTTTATGTTCCGGTATGTAGTCAAATTTTCTAAAGTTCCACATGTGCTTCAAAAGAATATATACTGTCTAGTTGTTCTGTTTTGTATTGTATAGTCTCTCTCTCTCTCCCCTTTCTCTCTCCATTTATATATGACCAAGTTTGTATGGAGCATTATTCCTTCTTTAAGAAATCTTCCTTTTGTCTCTAACTCCAGCAAGTGCTTGAATTCGTTCCTGTGCTCTCTCTCGGTACAGCACTTGAGTCCCCACTCAGAGGGATTCACCCTGTCCTGCATCATATTTATATAGTATCCATCTACCCTATCACATTCTCTTAAGATAATATTTGCTATTAGTTTTTGTTAAATAGTCTTTTGCCTATTTAAATAATTTACTCCTATACCTACTTGGAATTTTTATTAGTAATGAATAACTGCCGAATTTTAGCAAGTGTCATTTGAGCAGCTACTGATGTTTTTTCTCTTTCTTAGTTTATCAATGTCATGAATGATGTTAATGGATCTGGATGTTGAATCACTTAAGGTTTTGGAATAATTTTTTTTTCATTCTTTTGCCATAATGAAGGCTTCTATAAGCTAATATTTTCTTATATTTTTTCTAAATCATAAATGAGATTAATCTATAATTATAATTATAATTATAGGTCATCTAAGCATTTTTTCTTAAATTCTGGCACTAAAATTATATTGGCTTCGAAACATAAATTTAAAAGATTTTTCTATGGCTTGGAGTAGCTAAACCTGCATTTCTAACTAGTTTCCAAGTGATGCTCTGAGGCCCTTTGGCCCTAAGGTCTTCTCATTATTAACACTCCATCACCATATCATTAGTCTGTTCATGTTTTCCTTCTCTTATTGGATCTGTTTTAATAGTATATATTTTGCCAGGAAATTATACATTTCTTATCAGTTTTCATATTGATTGCTATAGAGTTGCCCATAGTGAGTCTCTTCAATCTGTTAATTTCTTGTGTGCCTATAATTATGACTCTTTTCTCATTTCTAACTTCTATTTTTTCACTTTTTTCCTTCTTCAGCCTTGCAAGTTGTTTGTCTCTTTTATGTAAATATGTAGTTTATTAATCTATTCAATAAACATTTGAAGTTATTTTCAGTAGATTTGGGCTTATTTATCCTTCTGTTTTTATCCAGTTACTTTTCCTATGTCATTAATTTCACCTTTTACCTTTATTAATCTCAATTTCTTTTTTCTCAGTTTTTAAGATGAATATTTAGTTTCTTTATTTTTTTATTTTACTTTTACACTGGAAAAGCATTTTAGAATTCTAAATGTTCCTCTTAGTAGTGCTTCCAAGATCCCGCACATTTCAGTAGGAGGTGGTTTCCTTTTCTTTGGATTCTAGAGAGTTATGAGTTCCCTTTTATTTCCTCTTTGATCCAAGATTTACCTAGGAGTTTATTCCTCAATTTTTAACTACTTATGGTTTTTAGGTCACCTTTTATCATGTATTTATAATTTTTCATTTTTATGAAAAAATATTTTCTTTATTTGTGAGATGTAAGTAGTCCTTATGTACTATCAAGTTATTTCATTATGTTATTCAGTTCAACTGAATAATATTTTGACTAGTATTGTATTATTTTGTTGGTCTGAAAATTTTTTTCTCAGTTTCATTGAGATATAATTGATATATAACACTCTATAAGTTTAAGGTGTACAGCATAATGAATGATTTTTTGACTTGATTCTGGCTAACTGTGAGAAAGGTGTTTTAAAGTCTTTCATTATAATTGTATATTTATAGTTTCCCTTGCTTATATGTATTTATCTGCTAACAAACATCTTTTGATGTCTGCATTATGACTGTTATATCTTCTTGATTGTCTTATATCACTGTATAAGGATGTTCCTTAAACTCTAAGTGCTTTTAGCCTGCAGTTCCACCTTCTCTGATATTAATGTTACCACTCCTTTAATTCGTTTTTAATTTGCCCAATATTTCTTTGCCTAACATTTTATTTTCACTCTTTTACTATCACCCTGTTTCAAGTATAAATCAATATGTCCAATGAGCCAGATCTTCACATTGATCTTTTTCTAGCACTTCAAACTTTAGCTTTTAACATTGAGCTTATCCTTTTCCCCCTAAACCCTTCTCTCTTCGTTATTTTCCATTTTAATTGTGATGAACAGCTCCTGTTTTGCCGTTTATTACGAATAAAGCATTCAGATATCCTTCTGCTGTGTCGTGCCTCCCTACTTTGCCCCACCTCCACTCCCAACCCGGGAGGTCTGGATGGTGTTTCCTCATGCCTGCTTCAGCCCGGCATGTGCCTGCACCCTGGTCAATTTGACATCACCTTCTTCAAGCCTTAGGGATTCAAACAGAACTAATGCAGTGCAACTGGATCCAGAAAAGTGATGGCTCTCTTTCAGAAAAGGCACTTCAGAGCACAGACTTTGAAACCAGTATTCCTGGGTTCAAATGCTGCCTCTGTCTCTTAGTTGTAACTTTGGCCTGGTTATTTAATCTGCATCGGTGTTCTTACCTACCTCATTCTTGTAAAAATTATAAGCGTCAGTATATGTAAGAAGTTAGAACAGTAAAAAGTTAGAATAGTGCTTATGATGTAGTAAGCAAATATGAGTGTTAACTGTTGTTATTATTTTATCTTGCCCAGGATCTGAGAGGACAGACTTGGAGCTGTTGGCAGCCTCCATGTCACTACAGGACACGTGAAGTCTGAGAAGGGACAAAGTCAGCGTGAAGGAGAACAGAACCAAGAGAAGGTGGGACTTGGGTCCTGATCACAAGGTTGAGCCCTGGAACAAATTGGTCATAAAGCTGGTTGTCCCCAGGATTTTTCAGACATGGGGCAATAAAACCCTTTTTTACTTAATATTGACTTAAGTCAGAAAGAGTCTTAAAAAATGCAACTGTCAAGTAGTGTCTTGGGCTAGAAATTTAGGAACCATTTTAATTCTTCCCTCTCCCTCACTGTCCACATCCTGTGTGCCCAGTTGCACATTCTATACTTCCTCAATTTCTTGTTTTACACTTCCCTAACTCAGAAGAGAAAAAAGAAAATCAATCCTTGCTGAGTATTTGTTATATACTTATAGACTATGCTAGGATATTTTCACTTTTTAATCTTGACGACAACCTTATGAGGAACCGGAAGCACAGAGACCGGAAGTGATCGAGGTCACACAGTCAGCCAGTGGTAATTCCAACTCAAGAAGCCACACTTGGCACCACTGTGCCCTTCTGACTTGATAAACATTTGCTGAATGTGGTGGCATTTGGTTCTAGACTTATTGTGGTGATCACTTATAGATATGTAAATGTCTAATCACTGTGTTGAACACCTGAAACTAATATTGTATGTCAACTGTAACTTAAAAATAAATAAATAAAGGTACATTTGATGAGGGAAAACGAAAACAAAACAAAACCAAAAAACATTTGCTAAATGGCTAACTCCAGGAGCAATACTTATAGAACTCGTTCCAGGCAATATCCCACTTGGCATAGGCCAGTGGCTACATAGTCCTTTTTGAAAATGACAATGACCTTAAAGCATTCTAGTCAATGTCAAGAGTCACACATACATGTCTTGACCACTTTTCTCTGAGAACTGGTCATCAACCACTAAATCTACCCATTTCTCAGCCCCAAAGCTTGCTGAGCGTGTTTGCAAAGAGAGGAGCTACACTGGGTGCATCATGGCCATGTCACACCCTCCAATCATATAAAGACAAACAAATGACATGGTGATTCTCCCAGCATGAATTCACACATGCGTGGACACACATGCGTGGGAACATGATCCATCTTCTTAAAACTATACTGTCCATAAAGTCCTTTCTAAACAATACTGTAAAACTTTTTTTACCTCATTCCTGGGCTCCTCACATTGTCCCTTAGAATATTTATTACTTGTCCTATAGGTGCCCCTTTTCAGGTCCTCAAATCTGCTGAACTCATGCTGGGGCTCTAGCCCTCTCCTGAGAACTCAGTGAGCTTCTGCTCCTCTCCTGGGTCTCTGCTTCAGGGAGGCCCTTCCTGCCCACCCTAAGATAGGCGCCCCTTCCCACCACCCCTTACTTGACATCTCAGGCTCTTGCTGATCGTCTTTGCAACCCTTAGCACAATGTGCAACTATTGTATTCGCATGTGCATTTACTTGGGTTTTGTTTGTGTTTGCATATGTTTTTCTTTTGTCCTTCTCCTTTAATAAAAGGAAACTGAATGGACGTCTTGAGAGCAGGGAACCTGTTTGTTCTGCTGTGTCCCCAGTAGCTCACAGAGGCCCTGACGTGTAGGATCTGGAGGGCTGATTTCACCCCATTGCAGATGGCCTGGTGTACCCCTTTTAAACTGCTTGATTGCTATAAATGGGCAAAATGGATAAAAATTCCCAAACACGGAATCTTTCTTTTTTCCATACAATTCAATTGGTCCTTGAATGATTTCTATATTCTTTTCCTGTTCCTGTGTGGCTAGCTTAAGCGTTAGAGTCCTAAACAATGCAACTGTCAAGTAGTGTCTTAGGCAAGACACTTGGGAACCGTTTCAATTCTTTCCCTCCCCTCACTGCCCACATCCTATGTGTCAAGCTGCACATTCTACTTCCTCAATTTCTTTTCACGATAATTCTTGTTTTACACTTCCCTAACTCAGGGAAGAAAAAGAAAATCAATATGTGCTGAATACTTGTTATATACTTATATAATTCTAAAGACATTTTTAATGTTATCCCATGGGATCCTGAACTTCTCTCATGCTTTTGTCTGGCTTGACCCCATCTTTAAAGGGCTGTTGATAACAAACCCTTACACTTTTTCTTCCAAAGGCTCAGTGTCCCAGCTGGGAAGTAAGGCAGGTAAGATATTCTAGTGGAGGAGAGGGGTACATAGGGGACTCTGGAAGAACCTAAAAAACAGAGACTTGTTCTGAGGAAGGCCAGGGTTAAAATTTCACCCACCCAAATTATCCACGATAGAACCCTTGGGCAAGTTACTTAAGTTACCTTTATTCTGAGGATAATAATAACTAGGGTTGCTATGAATAGCAAATGGTGATGATATATATTGATATTTTTGCAAAATGAAATGATTTTGTGCTTGGTGCATACTAGGTACTCAATAAATCACAGCTTTTTTTATCTAACAGATTTGCCCAAGATCTCCATAGTAAGTGGCCTGGAATTCCATTACCTCTTGCTTTGTAAGATCCTAAAGATAGTTTCTATACAAGCTGGGGATTTGTCTCACTTCCTAGGTTGTGAGCTCTTCTAGAACAGGGGTGAAGTCGCCTACCTCTTTGATCTAGGGGACTATACAGTGGTTACTACTCACTCGCTAGTCTCTTGAAATAAGATAACATTTATTATGCAGAAATTGAGTTTTCTACTCAATGGTGTGTGTTAATAGATTAGGCAAATGCCCCTCTGAGCTAAGTAAGCACCCAGGATCCCAATTCCACTATCTCCTACCTCCAAGAACAACTCCCTCTGTACAAATCTAACCAAGGAGAATATAAAACAAAATTTTAGTGCATGAGTAATTAGAGTTTTATGTTCAAACAGCATGAAAGAAAATACAACTTGTAAGAGTCACACTAAGGGGAAAGGACACTTTAACCTCAACTAAACTAACAAATATTTGTCAGCAACCTGGAAATAATTAAAGTTTTTTATATACAGTATTGTGTGTCTATGTGCCTATCTAATGATTCATTAAGTGATTCATTCCCTCTGCCCAAATCCTAAGAACTGCCATTTCCTTTTATGATTTTCTATTAAATCCTTCCTCTTGCTCGGGCCCTCTACACCCTTCACTATGAAACTGCCCCTAGAGGGAGCTCCCTGATGTCTTTCTTGCCTTCTAGAATCCATACTCCACACTGGCACCAGACAGGTGACTCCAAAATTCCACTGACTGCATCCCTGCTCTGCCCCCAACCCTTCAATATCTTCCCTTGCTTACTCTATGCAGCTCCTTAACTTAGAACAGAAGTCCCAATGACCTAGCAAGAAGAAGGCTCAATATCTCTTTAGCATTTTTGAGGCCCAAGCCTAGCTGGCCAGTTCTTATTTTAAAATACATTTCAAGATCCTTAAATGCCATAGAAGGTAAATGAACTATAGAAATTCTAACTAACCAAATAAACAAGTCTTGGACCTTCATAAAATGTGTTGTTACCCAGTCGTTAATAAATGTTGCTGAATAAGAGAAAAATGGTGTCAGACAAATGTCACATAAAATACATGCAATGAGAAAAAATGCAGTGTCTACTTACTTAAATAAAAAAACCACTAGTCCCCTAGAAAATAAAGACAACCCTGGCCAGATTTCTTCCCTCTAGTCCTACCTCCTAACTTTCTCCACCCCCCAACCCCACCCTTGCTGATTATAACCCTAGGCTGAAGCAGCAAAGCTATTCAGTGTTCCTGAGCCTACTCAAGGTTTACCCAGCCTGCAATCTTGCAGTTAACCTTTCTGTGGTGAGTATTTTTGCAATACAGAATGCCTTTTCTGTGTTACAAATCTTTTGTTTAAAAGGAAATATTTTTAAAAATAATAAATTATAGAGCCAATAAAATCTTATCGTGTAACTAACACAAGCCAAGGCATTAATACCTAGGTATTAATCTAGGTAAATCTTTTAAAAACTTACATGTCTGTAACATGCGATTGTCTTTTAAAATAAATTTGGCAGTAGTGATTCTTAAAAGTCTGTGTATATATATCATGACTTTTTTTTTAAGATATGCCACTAGAAGATACATTTTTAAGAGAAAAAATGTTCATCATCATTAAAGAAGAAATTATTGTTATCACCATCAAGACTGGTGTGTTTAAATAGAATATTCTAAATTCCTTCCAGAAAATTTTTTCTTGTTTTGTAATTGGTTTCAAGATTCGCTGTTGGAATTGGTTTTGCTAGTAGGGGGGGGCCACAATTTCTGTGTCAGTGATTTTGAGGTCTTATTTATTGTCAGAAGCTAATTTTAAATGTATTTGTTTTTATATAACAAAAACAATTTTTTGAAACCATCATGATCTGATCACTTGTTATCTTTTCTTGATTTGTAGTCCTTTTATTATCAGCAATATTTCCAAGGAACTTCTCAGTGTTTTCATTGTTGAGAGAATAATTAGCTTTTCTCATTTGCATGATTTAAATAAAAGGGAAAAAATAAATTTTTTTCCTCCCTTTAACTTCCAGTTTCCTAAGGTGAACACATTTGTTAAAGATGGTTGATAAAAGGGAGGTGGGTTTGAGAGGTGGTAGTTGAGATGTCTGGATATCTAGCCTAGAGACTCCAAAACTGTATTGGAAACCTACAGTTTCTGTATTGGTGCATTTGTCCATTCTTTTTTTTTTTTTTTTTAATACCCACTGAGTATCTACTTCATTCCAGGCACTATGTTAGGATAAAAAAAATGAACGGCCAGCACCCATGGAATTCAGACTCCGGTAGAGGCAAGGGACCTGAAAACAGATGATCTTAAAATATAACGAAAACCAGAAAGATGACTTTAGAGGCCTTAAATGCATATGTGTGCTACTGATTCACACCCCTCTATAAATAAGTAAGTGTAAAGGAGTCCAATATAATTACAGTTATTTCCCTCAGGATTACAATTATTTGGGGAGGGAGGCTAAATATTTTTCCACAATTTTCTTTCTTTTATTTTACTTTATTGCCCCAGCTTTATCGGTGTCTTAAGGCTGTGCTTAGTTTACCTGGAAGTAAACTATTAAAATATTAATTCCAAGGCCACTAACCCCCTACCACCAGACCAATGGATCAGAATTCAAATGGAGCCAAGTTGTTGGTATTTTGCAAAGGTGAATTCATTACAGTATCTAACTTTCCATATTGCAATTCTTTTATCTCTGTAGCACTGACCAGGAAGTTACATATAATTAAAATTAGATTCCATGTATTTTACCACATTCTTTTATTGTGACACTGGGTAGGTTTTGGGAACATATAATATAAAAGTTTTCCAGGGTCTGTGGTGTAGAGCTTGGGATTTTTTGTTCATTAAATATAATTCATTAGTGCCTACACAAGATGTACTACTTAACAAAACACTATCAGCTTGTTTTAAATGGATTGTTTAAATATCTGTTGTATCTTGTGTTGGCTAATTCTTTTTTCTAAATTTTCCCACTGGTCACCTGCTAAAGCAGTCCCAGAACTGGTTTCTGGGGGAAATTCAGGCTTTCCTGCAGGTATGCCTTTAGCTTATCTCCATGTTGAATTAGGATAGCCTTTAACTAGCTCTAGTTACTAGGGTGGCCTTCCATTCAGGTGTGTTGACCTAGTTATATATTTTTATTTTTATAACTGTGCATTTGCCTTATACATCTTTCCTTCTGCATACCTGCTCTTATGTATAATAAGCAGCCCTAGTAGGGAATCTGAACTCTAGTTCTTGTCAAAGACTTCTAATCCAGCCTCACTGCTGTCCAGTTATTATCAAACTCCAGCTGGTGGAAATATTATTCATGGAGGAATGTCAACGAATATTCATCCAGGTGTGTCTCTGAATAATCTAAATAACTTGATTTTTAATCTTGAATCATCCCTGATTATCAGAGAGGTAAGTACTTAGAAAGGATTGTTTTAGCTTCTCATAGATTGCTTTCAGTGATTCTACTCCAGCCTTGTGCTTTACCCTAAATTAGGAAATAGGATCGGGAAAGTCACTGTTCTATTTATTGTAGAAAAACTGTTAAAAGCCTTGACCATTCCATGTCACTTATCTTTTTTTTTTTTTTTTTTTGAGGACCTTGATGATAAATTTCTCTGGATCTCAATCTGTTTTTATTTTATGGACATGGTCAATCTCCTAAATGTTTTTGTACCCTCTTTGCTTTGCTAGGTAGGAAGTTCAGAGTCTAATTTGTAGCCCAGAGTCTAATCTGACACTGTACGGAAACCTTAAGGCATGCACTAAAAGTGCTCTAGGCTTTATTTTCTCTGTGCCTGATTTCTTTATTTTTCATTTCATATCTTATGACTATATATGAAAATTTGTAAACTGCTCAAATTTTAAGAACAAGATGACAGTATGAATCAGTTTCTCAGCCTTGATGCTATTAGGACAAATTCCTTATTGGAATGGGCAGGTAGTTGGGGGAGGAGTTGGGGCAGAAAGTGAGGAGAGGCATCCTTGGCCTCTACCTACTAGAGGCCATAGTAGTTCTCCTTCCCTCACCTACTCCAAGCTTTGACAACCAAAATGTCACCAGACATTGCTAGATGTCCTCTGGGGGGAAAAAAATTACCCCTGATTAAAAATCACTGGTATAAATGAATAAATAAACTGGTATTAAGCATAGGGGAAGAAAAGTTTTCCTCACCTCTGTTTGGGTCCCTGCCTGAGTCTGAAAATTAAATGGACAAAGACAGATTGACACCTAAAAGCACACGAATTTTATTAAATTTTCACATGTGTATAGGAGCCTTCATAAGAGAATGAAGACCTAAAGAAGTAATCAGGGCAGGAAGCTGTTATACCTTTTAGGCAAAGAAACAAATTTGTGAAGAATTGACACAAGAAGGCGTTTTGCCACAGTGGTACTAAATGGTACCACTAAGATTTGCTTATTTTCAGCCCTGAATTTCCTATCTCTGGTGATAATGATGTCTCCCTTCTTGCTGGTATAAGGATGCCTTTAACAAAGAAATTTATCTCCTGTTTTCAGAGAAGAAGGGTAAGGGGAGAGATGCCTCTGCTTTTTTCTCAGACTCTTTCAGCTTAAGATATTCAGCATGCCAAGGTGTCACATTTTGCAGTGGCATGTCCTGAGCCCCATCAAGGGCTTAGTATTTTCTAAGCTAGTGCAGGCCATTATACTTGGGGGACACAAAGATGATGAAGCCCAGTAAACTGCCCCCAGAAAAAGTGGCTGACACGTCAAAAAGAAAGAAAGAAAATATAAGTACTTAGAATGTGTATATCTAAATCTCATACCTGAAGTTAGTACAGTCATGTGTCACATAACATTTCAGTCAACAATGGACCACATCCATGATGGTGGTCCCATACAACGGAGTTGAAAAATTCCTGTTGCCTAGTGGGAGAGAGGCCAATCCAATTTGGAGGATTAGCAATGGTTTCATGGAGAAGGCGGTATTTTCGGTGAAATGTCAACACATAGTTAGGGGAACAGGAGGCAGGAACTCGCAGCAGAAACAGTTTAGAGAAAATGTCTGCGGAGTGATAAGGAATTTGGCCCGACCAATAAGGGAAGAAAATGGTAATCAAGGACTGGAAAAGTAGGATGGGTCATGTTTTAAAGAGCTTCTGAGATCGAGTCTAAACGGTTTGGGTGTGAAAAGGTAGTCTTCTCATGGAAACATATATTCCTGACCCAGTTTAACAAATTATAAGATAAAGGTAGAGAAAAAGCTTAATTAATTAGTTCACCAGAGATTAGTATTGGTAGAATGACAATGGAGATAAAGAAGGACCTAATTTATCATGTACTATTTATCTCCTCCCTCACCTCAAATTGAACAAAGTGCCTTTTATTTTTTAATGAAAAGATTACTAGACTTTTCTAGTGTCAGAAAAATACTCAGGCTTGCGCTATCAAAAATACAAATACTCCCCAGAGAGTTTCTCATTTAAACATTATCAGGCATGAACACCATTTTTAACACGAGGAAAAATGTTTCGGGAGTGACATATTATTTATAGAAATCATTTCTCTTAAATTAGGAAATGCCATACCTTCAAGAATGCCTAATCATTTTTAAATATCTTTACAACTGAGAATTTTCATCATTTTAGCTAAAATTTCAAAAATGACATAATAGGGGAGGAAAAGTAATTTTCCCTCTACCCTTCTAGACTCTTGGCTGGGGCCCCTGTAACCAAAATCAGATTAATAAGAGAAGAAACAAACAGAAGTTTATTAACATGTATATCTCATAAACATAGACGATACCCAGGGAAATAACTAACTCTCAGAGATAGCTTAGAATTCAGGCTTAAATACCATCTCTAGCTGCAGGTAAAAGAGAAGGTGTGGAAAAGGCTAGTTATGGGGAAGTGACCAGGTAAACAAAAGTAAGTTTTGTTCTGCCTATTGCAGTTGGCTTCTTGTCCACTGATAAGAATTTCTTGAGAGTTAGAGTTATCCTTCTCCTCCTGGTGTTACAGAGAGGGAGACATCCTGACAAATGGAGGTTTCTTTTATAAGTGTAAACTTCCCTTAAAAGGTAACTTCTACTCTGTTTTCAGAGTTCCTCCTATGTCTGCCGTTTCTCAAAATAATCAGATCAAAATAACTCTTACGCTGAAGAGGGATATTTTAGGATGGTCTACAACATAAGTGGTACACTAGGAAGAACCTAAGTATGATACAGAGACTGCAGATTTCTGTATGAGACGCAGAGGTGCTGAGGATGTGGAGGGGGACAGCTGGCTGCAGATGCATACTCAGACCGAAGACTAAAAGATCCAGGTTTGTGATGGGGTTTTGGGTACTGGAGAAGCAGCTCAAAGTGATTAAAAAAAATTAAAAAAAAATAAAAAGCAGGGCCTCCTGTCCGGAGTTGGGGCAAAGGTGTAATGGCCACTGTAATGAGAAGGTAGCTTAAGACTGACAAAGCAGGTAACTTCACTGAATAGAACAGAATTTATTATAGGGTAATGTACTTTGGGGAAGATTGGGTCAAAGTGGAAAAAATGACCCAGCAGTCTGTGCATTATTCTCCTCTAATGGACCTGCTCCAGTGCTTTTTTTTTTTTTAGTACGACTCAGGTACTAATGATTGACAAGACAAAGGGACAATGAATGCAGTAGCTCCTTTGTCCATAATTCCTGCTTGTGATTCACATCTATATCTATATAGTCTATTCAGTTGACTTCATTTTTTTATACGCAACCCAAAAATGGAAGAGGTAGACAGAAGAAAAAGGAAGAGATGAAAACAGAAGGAAGTAAAAGTCCTGAGAAGCGTAAGACGAGCCATAGTCAGCAGTTTCGCCTGATTCCATCAGGATAGCCCAGACGGCTTAACCCTTTTCTTGTTTGCCCTAAGAATACTCGCCAGTGGCTCTTGTGGCGGCAGCGTTGACCCTGAGATAACTCGTGGATTACAGTCCTAACCTCACTGCCAAAGTTTGCCACAAAATATCTCGCTTTTATTATTATTTTCTCATGACTCTGGTATCTCGATAATCTTTGGAAACAAAGGACATCGTCCTATTTTTAGCATTCTGTTTTTAGTAATGGTATTTCCATTTACAAAATATAGTAATTCTCGATCGCTGAAAATGTCAAATCCTAGAAAACGTAGCATTCCTATGCATGATGTTAAATGAACACTAGCAGTGAGCTGCACTTTTTTTTTTCTAAATGAGAAAAGAGTATTAAGAGAAAGAGAGAGCTATGCAGGACCTGGGCTAGTCAATAAAACTCTTTCCGAAAAAGTAGAGGACTTGGCAGAATAGAAGAGCGTGTGCTTTGACTATAGTTCACCTGGCTTTGAACTTGACTGAGCTGCTTTACTTCTTCAAGAATGAGATTTCACAATAACAGAAAAGATTATGAAGCTAGAATCTGTTAGCATGTATAAGATTGCTTGACATGGAAACTGACAGTAGAAATAGTTCAGAAAATTTCAATTTTCCTTCCTTTATCTATGAATTAACAATTGTGTATTCCCAGAGGAAATAACTCTTACAAGAATTTAGGTATAAATCAATCATTGCTAACATTAGTATCCTTTGGCCTCTGATCACTATCTGAAGAACGGAAAAAGGGCTTCCTGGTAAAGAAGCCGCATTGGTTTTGCCTCCTTTCCACCACTGCCCATTCCTGTAAACGTGCACTGTTCCCGCATTGGCATCTAATACTAAAGTCATTCCCCCAACCCTCCAGGTAAGATACAGAATGTCCAGTGAAATTTGAATTTCAAATAAAGACTGAATAATTTTTTAGTGTAAGTATGTCTCAATATTGCATGAGACATACTTATTCATATTTAACTAAATCTGGTATTTAGTTAATCATTTATGGTTAATCATTTAACCATAATTTCTCTTTTTCTCGATCTTAAACCTAAGCTCTTGCTTCTCAGGTTCTTTAGCAACCTGTGCATAATAAAAAAATGTTGGCATTACCAAGTATTGGCAAGGATATGGAGCAACTGAAACTCTCATACATTACTAATGGGAGTGTAAATTGGTACCACCACTTCAGAACACTGTTTAGCACTATCTACTAACCCCGGGACCCAGCAATTTTACTCCTAAGTATAGACATAACAGAAATACATACATAGTCCACCTGAATACATGTACAAGAATATTCATAGCAGCACTATGCTAGTCATAATTGTCCAAACTGAAAGCAAAACAATGGTAGCATGGATGAATAAATTGTGATATATCTATATAATAGAATATTATATGGCAATAGGAATGAATGAATTTTTGCTAAACCTAACATAGTTGAATCTCACAGTAGTAATTTTGAGCAAAAGAAGCCAGACACAGAAAAATAAATGATGCACATAATTCAATATGTATATAAGGCTCAATCACAGGCAAAGAGAGCCTCTGGTGTTAGATGACTGCACAGAGGTTGCGTTTGGGTGAGAGTTAGGCACCAAAGGAGGGGAAGGAGGGCTTCTGTGTGTTAGTAATATTCTAGCTCTTGAATCAGGTTGTGGTTACAAGAACTGATCACTTTGTGAAAATTCATCAATCATGCTTATGATTCTGCACTTTAATGTGTATGTATGTATTTATATAGTACTTCAATTAGAAATTTACTTAAAGAGAAATAAAGTAGTAGAACTGGCTAGGGTAAACTGTCAACATAGGAACAGTAAACAGAAGGAAGAGAAAAGAGGCACATTTGGAGGTGGGGTCAGGGGACCTAACTGGACTTGCCACACAGAAGAGAAATTTCAGAACAGGATGTGAACAGATCCATGGGGAGCCTGGGGTGATGTAATGATTCTTGAGATCCAGCGCCTGCATTTTGAATATTTTTGAACTAAGAAGTAATGTGTTAGTTTTCATTCCTCACAAGGACTGTTTGTCAGGTCTTTTGTAGACACAACTTTTGCATCTTCTCGGAAATTGAATGACAGCCTTTAGAATCCTTCCCGATGCTCATGTTTCATGATGCTCTTGATGTTCTTGAAACCACAGTTTCTCATGTCAGCACTGTTGACATTTGGGGCTAGAAAATCCATTATTGTGGGGGCCGTTCTGTTGTTTGCAGGATGTTTGGCAACATCTCTGGCTTCTGCCCACTATATCACAATAGCACACAATCCCCAGTTGTGAAAACCAAAATGTCTCCAGAAATTGCCAAATGTCCCCTGGGAGTTAAAATGTCCTCTGGTTGAGAACGAGTTATCTAAACCTCGACTGTGGAACTCTAGGACAAGTTTTTGAGTGATTGGATTCAAGATATTAAAAATACGTATACATACAAACAGACAGACAGACAGACATAAATTAATACATAAGAGGAAAGCAAAGTTGGTCACAAACTCTACCTTCCAGTAGTCCCAAAATTTACCTGAAGAAGGACACTCTGGGAAAATGCTTACCTTTCGCTCCTTTCTTTGAGCCAAGAATTGTAATTCTTGATTGGTGGAGTTCAGTGGAAAGAAGAATAAAGGCTTTGGAGTCCCATAGGACTGAATTCACATCCCAACCCTGCCACTCTGTCACTTTGGACATGTGATTTCTTTTCTGCTTCCTTCCCTGTCTTCTGTAGTCTTGTACAAGAACTACCCATGTCTTACAATATCTAAGAGAGTGAAAAGGAAGTGGGTATGGGGTGAGAGCGGAGGAAGAGGTAGTATGATGTTTCCCTCTAGCGCCAAGTACCCTCTTTTATTTAACTAATATTTATAAAGCACTTAACTTATGGCAGGCACTACTTTAAGGGCTCTTCAAATATTAACTCATTTAATCCTCCTTTATAAGCTAGATACTGTTAATATCTTCATTTCATAGATGAGGAAACTGAGGCAGAGAGGTGAAATCTCTTGTTCAAAGTAATATAGCTAGTCACTGGGAAAGCTGGAGCATATGGCCAGAGTCCGTGATCTTAACCACTAGATTGTGTTGCTTCCTTCACTTTCTCATCCTTTGGTTCTGTGGCATTTCTTGTGAGGTGCTCTCTGTGTCCTTTCCCTGAAGAGACTAATAAGAGGACAAGGCACCAACACTCAGTCTTTGAGACTAGCCTCAAAGACTTTTTTTCATTTGTAAATTAAAGAGATTGGACAGGAGATCATGATTTTTTTTCCTTGGTCTTGGCACTTAACCTCTTTGCCTCCGTTTTCTTCTCTGCAGTAAAAAAAAGTCTTATCAGCCTTAATTCCTTGAGTGTTCTAGTCTACTGTGAATATTAAATAGATATCAATGTTAACTAGAAATTAAACATGAAGACACTTCGAAGAGTATAATGCTTTATACAAGTGTAAGCCATTGTCATACTGGCAGCATACCACACTGAGGTTTTTTTCCATCATCATTCACTGGCACTTGGACTCTCTCTCATGTATGTGATGATTTGCAATTTTCAAAATGTCTTCACGGATGTGGTTCCATAGTGTAGCGGTTGGCACGTCTGCTTTACACGCAGAAGGTCCTGGGTTCGCGCCCCAGCGGAGCCACGGTCCATAGTCTACGGCCATGCCACCCTGAACAAGCTCGATATCTGATCTCGGAAGCTTAGCAGGGTTGGGCCTGGTTAGTACTTGGATGGGAGATCACCTAGGAAGACTAGGTGCTGTAGGCATTAAAAAAAAAAAGAGTCTTCACATACTTGAGATATCTGACCTTCCCAAAAACTAGCAATGACTAAAATCCAAAAGTCTTCTGATTCTTAACCCATTGGTCATCTTATTACCACTGTCATTTGCCTTCTGGGTGCTGTGCTCCCAGGCATTTTTCCATAGCAATAAATCAGGCATAGGCCCTGCCACTTAGCAACATTTAGTTTAAAATAGACACAACAGTGCACGTGTCAGGTCATTGACATAGAGGAGACACAGTACTAAGTAGACATAGTCTCATCACGTTAATACAACAACCCAGTGAGAAAAGTCAGAGTATACTTATTTTAAAGGCGTCAAAACTGAGGCTCAAGAGAAGTTAGTTTACTTGTCCAAAGACACTCAAAGGGTGGAAAATAGATTTGAACCCAGGTTCGTTTGTTTCCATGGTTCCTAATTATGACCTGGACTCTGGTTAGTCAGAGTGTGGGCCAGACACCTGCAGCATTGGTACAACCTGGGAGTTTGTTATAAAAAAAAAAAAAAGCAAGTCTCAAGTCTCCCCTCGACCTACTGATTCAGAATCTGCATGCTAAAAAGACACCTAGGTTAGTCCTGTGCACATTATAATTTAAGAACCACTGATCTCTATTGCCCCCCAGTATAGATCTATCCACAATACACAGAAGTGCAAATTCTATAAATAAATACATGTATACATTGATACATTGTAGTGTGTTTTTAAAATATACTTCTAAATAGTTTACTTTAAGAAAGGGAATTTAGGGATTTAAAAGCAAGTGGCATGAGTCTATGTTAGATTAGGAACTGAATTAATTGAATTAACAGATATAGAGTAATATTAGGATACATGTGATTTGCATATATAGCAATTGCAGCATACTCCCAATCCTGGATTTATTTTAGAGCTTCCTATTCTCAAAACTTATTCACTAGTATTTTTTTTCTTTACATAAAACCAGCAAATATTATCCTTACTCCAACATACTCAAGACAACTAGTATATGTGTCCAGTGCAAATAATTATGAAGCACTGAAACAATATTTAAGATATAATCTTTGCCCAAGTAATTTTTAGCTTTAGGGTTCTCTTGAAAAGAACTGCAGTATGATTTTTTCATTTCGATATATTAGCTAAACTCATTGCGATTGGCTCTACTGGTTTTTTTCCCCTATAGCATTGTTTTTAAGCATATAGCCTCACTGGTACATTTTTCCTTCTTTAATTGTGTACACACAGCAGCAGCAGTAGCAGCAGGAGTTTTCCGTTTATTTTTCTTTTCTGATTTTCCCAGTATATTTTTAAAAGATAATGGACAATTCACCCTTGAGGTTAGAGGTATATCCATAACATCCGATGTCTAACAACAAATTACGTGTACAACTTCTTTTTATTTGCAACTGTTTCTTGGATAGTAGATTGAATTCACATCATGTGCTAACTTTGAGCAAATGGTAGTAGCATCCTATAAACTGTCCTGTCTAGGATTCTAAGATACGTCCAGTGGAGATAAATCTTATGTTCTGAGATCAATTAGATAAATCATATGTAAGATCCCATGTTCAGGTATCAATTAGTAATGTCTGCTGTGGGTGTAGGAATGAGCTGTTGATATGCACTTAGCCACCCATTGCCCCCTACGCTTCGACCCTACCTCCTGCTACAAAAAGCTTCTGTCTACTGTTCCTCATGCATTCCCCTGTCTTTCTTTCCCCTAGGCATTTCCTCACACTATTTCCAGGCCTAGAATGCTCTACTTTCTCTGCCCAGACAAGAATCCTATGACCCCCAATCAGATTTCTCAACTTCTGTAGAACCAGATGATAATTCTAGGTCTGCTTGTTTGCAGGGGTTGGGGGAAGGGTGGAATGGGGAGGATTTGTTCCTGGAGCATATGCTTGAGCTTCTGCTCAGGACCCTGGATAAGATGCTTCCCTTATACCTCCCAGGGAGCCAAGGACATTCTCAGTACAAACTTATTTTGACTGTAATTAAATACTATCACTTCCTCTTTGGGTTATACCTGTCCTTCTGGGGATAAGCAAATGTCTCTGCAGTTTTAGGTTTTTCATTTTACTACTGGAAATTCCCACCTAGTGAGTTCTTTTCTTAGTTTCTCCTTCTCATTTAAATTTCTGTTCCAGTCTATCTGGCTTTGTAGCTATACCCAATAGCAAAATGAAGCCAGGCTTGCCAGATATACAGATGTCGAGTGAATTATGCATTTCTCTTCTTGTCCTACTTGGATTTGGTTCTCAGAGAAATCAGTATTTGGGAAAAGAGTTGAAAAAAATACAACTTATATTTAAAAGCAGTCAGATTAGACAATAATACTGTCGTGGTCCCCTTCACCACTCTCACTTTTTTTTTTATCAACCCCTCTCCCTTAGGAAACACTTATTAAACATACCGATTCCTCAATCCCTTTCCAGACCTATTGAATCCAAATTTCCAGGGACGTGTCATTCTTAATAAGCCCCTAAGGTGATTCTTACCCACACTAAAGTTTGAAAAATAAAAGGAACATTTGTTATTTATAAGCAGGTTTTCTATTGTATTTTAGAAATTATACCACAAATGTTAGCTATCAACATGACAGTGGTTTTCTAAGACAAAATTGTCTGTAGACAGAAACCAGTGGAAAATATCTGCTATGTAGAAGATTTTAATTAACAAAACCCCATTATAACCAGAATTGCAAAATACTTCTATACAAAAACCGAAAAGTTTGTGCCCTATCCTGCACAAGTTTAAATTCACTTGATTAGGCAAGGCAATACTATATCCATTCTCATGACTTTTAACCATTGCCTTTTTGCTAATTCATTCTCTCAACAATATTCTATTGGCATGTCTTCTGTATGCCAGGGACTGTCGAAGGAGTCCCCTGGTCAACCCTTCACTTCTTTAGCCTGTCCGTTAACACTACCGGCTCTACCACATAGCCATATGTTTTCCTGCATTGCCGGCAAAGATAGCATTACCCTCCCAATTAAGCAGAGAGAAAGACTATCAGATTCTACTTAAATATTTACCTACTCTTTGCAACTCCAAACATGATTTCTGGCATGATTTGACCATAATTACTAGCCTTCTCAATCTAGGTGGTTGTCCCTTTGTGTCATAAAGCGAGTTCTTGATAGCAAGTATTAGAGACACCTTTCCAGGGCAGTTCAAACTGCCTTGGCTTGTATCATTTCAGAGAACTTCCGTTCCTCTTTGCAGAGATTCAGCTATTGGGAAGAATCAGCTGATAACAGCCACAGATCTCAGATTAGACAATCGACCCAGAAAAGGAGAAGCAGGGCACAGTGAAAAGTTAAGAAGAGGAATTAGGAAGGACTGAAGAAGAATGAAATAACATGTAAACAGTGGTTGCCTGAGCCAGCTGTATCAGAATTACCTCTTAAAATTTTACACACCCAGGTTCCACCCCAGGCTAGTGAATCAGAAGCGAGAATCTGGCTTTTTCACCAAGCACTAAGGATGAAGCTAGTGCATGGCCAGAAGAAGAAAGCCCTACGATAGAATCTTTGATTGGGGCCTTCCCTGGCATCACAGCGGAGAAAAACCAAAGGCAGCAAAGCGGAGGGATAATGGGGTGGGGGACACAGCAGTTGCCTTGCAACTGGTCATGGAAAGTGCTAGAAGTGAGCAGGAACAAGACTACAGAGCAAAGAAGAAAATTTAAAGTAGTAAAGAAGAAAATTTTAACGATGGTAGTTGTGAAACCAAACACATTTTCTCTCTTGAGAGTTCTGATTGAGTAGGAGCTCATGAGACTTCATCCCTGGATGAAATAAGACAAGTATAGGTGCCACTTCAAAGGATACTATTTCCTAGTGGTTTTGCAACCACTGGTTTTTTTCTGTGCGACATTGAAGCCTATTTTTTTATATTCTGACCCGACGCTTTCACCAAAGGAAATGTGAAAATTTTTTTTCTTTAAGTAACCTAGGTCTTCTATGAAAACTTCAGTTATCAGGATACCACTAATAATTACACAGTGAATGTTGACATTAGCGAGAAGTGTCTGTTTTAATATCAATTTTATAGAAAAGTAAAGAACTCTGTCTCACAGAGTCCTCTCAAGGAGCAATTTAAATAATGTCTGTGGAATAGCTTTGTAAAAATTGATCACAATTGCCATTAAATAGAAACACTTCAAATGCAAGATAGACATTTTTAGGATGGTTGTCTTGAAAACAACAAAAGGTGCAAAATAAATAAAAAAGAAAAAGAAACAGAAAAATCTGAAAAAGGAACCTTCATCTCTTTCTTTACGTATTTAATTCCCAAATAGCGACAACTTAAAACTGTTATGCTAAGTTGGTGGGATATGAGCATCCCTAATCAGGAGAGGTGTGATGAAATGTCTTCGCGGCTAGGATCTACATGATATCCAACCAATACAGTTAGGTGTTTAATACTTTTTTGGCTTTATTTTCACAGGCAGTGTTCTTTTGAACTTATCCTTAAAAATGAATCCAGTTGTTTCGCAGCCAACACATGGTGCAAGTGGAGTGAGGGCTAGTGACTGGCAAACTGGCCCATTTGACTGCTGTGCTAACATAGGGGTTTGTAAGTACACATAGTAATTGCTTTCTCCTTGGCTACTAGTAGTAATGCAGATTAGTAACATAATAAAAATTGTTTATTCATCCTCTCATTGATTTCCACGTTTTACTGTCTAACTCAAAAGTCATAAGCTGGAAGCATATGGTTGAATTTAGCCACCGATATGTTTTATTTGTCCTGTACATAATGAGACCCCTTGATGTATTAATTTTAATATAGAAGGAAATATCTAAAAATCAATTTCACATAAAAATCTAACTTTCCAACCTAGATTTCTAGCTTTTCCTGAAAATTTGGAAAATCAGAAAAGATGAGTCCTCCTTCTCAAGTGGCAGAGGTCAGCTGCTGCTGAGTATATTAGCCGACCCCATTAAAAAGGATAGTCACCCTGCAGTTTGTCGTATTTACATCCGTCATCCACTACTGTTTATTTTGTGTTTTTTCCAACCTATTTCACTCACTTATTTTACCTACCTGGCCTTGAGTTTGTAATCCTTGTCTAGATCAATCATTTCTTTTAAAATTTCACATGTTCTTGACATGTTCCTCCAGTCTTCTATTTATGTCTCTCTTTTCCTGCAGTGCTGATTGTTTTTTCCTGCTTTCAGTGATACTCTCGTGGCAGTTCCATTTCAGGAAGCACTGTAGGTTTTTAATTTCACTGACTTCTCATTCTTCTACACAACCAAATACACTTTTGTGTGAGAAAATTTTTCTTATTTCCGAGTCTATTGCTATGTGAGCTGCAGACACTCTGTGCAGCTCATCTTTCCAATGTCTTTGAGAAAACAGCCTCCTTTCTTTGTATATGATGGAAGGTCCAAGTTCTTTGAGGATACTTTTTCCTCAAAAAAATAAATCAAAAACTGGGACCTTCTTCTTATCTTATCTAGGGTACAGCCATATCAAAACTCTATCCCAGAGCTTTTCGAAATAGGCTTGAACTCAACATGTTTGAGAACAGTTTCCTGTTTGTTGCCATTTTTGTAAGCCCTTTTTTGTCTTATGCAGAATTTTTAAAGAGAAATTGCAGTAAGCTTTTTAAACGTTTGATACCAGTATCCTTTAACTTACTTGCTTCCATCCTCATATTGATAACAGGGTTCTACTTTTTGCCTGAACAGCTATCAGGAATCTATTCTCTATTCCTTTTTTCCATTTGGCCCGAAAGATTTCTCCACTCAGCCTTTTCCGACCCTAAACATCCTCCCATAGTTTTCAAAGAGCTTCTCAGACATCCTGACAGCACAAACTTCCTATGCAAGCATGATCCAAATTTGTGAACAAGGGCAGGGAAGAAAGATAATTTAGACATGCTCAGATTGACAAGGCAGAAGCTTTTCCAATTAAATCTGACCTGATGTAATGACATGCAAATTTTTCCCAACTTCCAGACAGTAGGATCCAGAAGCAAGACCTAAAGAGTCAGGTGACCACATTGTTTTCTCAGATGGTCCATTAAGGCCGTTTTCTGAGTGAGCATCTGTTTGAAAGTGGTGTGATTTAGTGGAAACCATGATGACTTTGACTAATGTCTCTGTGTGGTTTCTCTGTAACAGGCATCTGTGGGACTTTCTTTCCCCTCTGCCTTTCATGTCAGATTGCCTCTGACATGAATGAATGCTGTCTCTGTGGAGCAAGTGTCGCCATGAGAACCATGTATCGAACCCGATATGGCATCCCGGTGAGTTGCCCACGAGTCCACCACCAGGTGGTAGCCCAGACACCCAAGGGCTTCTCTTCAGTCTGACTGGATCTCCACGACTGCCCTCCTCACTTTCATGGCTTGACCTAGTCTTTTCCTTACCATCATCCTACTTTTGAAGTGCAGCTATCTATAGTTTGGAATATATTAGTAATAAAATCTTTTATTGATCCAATAGATATATCTCTGAAAAAGTTCTTGGAGGTGAGTAGGTGAGGGGTGGAGGTCAGCACAGAGCCCTTAGCCCTTCTCCTGGTTTTATTCAGAGTCAGACAGGACCCTTCAAATCTTCAGGGTAGGGGACAGTTTTTCAAAAAGCCTTGGTAAAAATACCGGCACATTTGCCTCATTGAGCTGGCACGTTTGCCTCATTGGTAATTCAAGCCAGTGTTCATTGATTGATTAAAAATGAACTACTGAGCACCCAGAACCTTGTTAAATCGTAAGATGGTGTTCATTCACTCAATGGGGATTTATTGAGTACGTACCCGCGCCACTTACTATGGCAGATACTAGAGACACATTGGCAATCGAAGCGAGGAAATCAAAATCTCTGTCTTCCTGGAGCTTACCTTCTTTTCTCTTTTAAACATAATTTCAGACTTAAAAGTTGCAAAAATGGTTCAAAGACTTCCTGAATACTCTTTGCCCAGATTCCCCAAATATTAAAAATTTGCCACACTTGCTTTGTTTTCTCTTTCCTCTATCTGTTCTATTTTTTTCTGAATCATTTGAGAGTAAATTACAAATAATGTGCTGTTACCTCTACTTCAGTGTGTTTCTTAAAAACAAGGACATTTTCTTATATAGCTATGATATAATTATCAAAATCAGGAATTTAACATTGATATAATACTATTAGCTAATCTATGGATCTTAATTTAAACTTTACCAATTATCCCAATACCATTCTTTAGAGGAAAATAAAATTAATCTGGGATCACACGTGTTCAGTTGTCATGCCTCTTTAGTCTCCTACAATATGAAACAGTTTCCCAGTCTTTCCTTGTCTTCCTTTTTTTTTAATGAACACAGATCAGTTATTCTGTAGACAGTCCTTCACCTTGGTTTATCAAACATGTCCTCATGATTAGACTTGGTTGTACATTTTGGCAGAAACTCCACAGGAGCTATGCTGTTTGCCATGCATCATAGCAGGAAGCACATGACATCAATTTATCACATACGGGTGACGTTAACTTTGATTACTTGCTTAGTGTCTGCCAAAATTCTCCACTATAAAGTTGCTATTTTCCCTTTTATAATGGATAAGGACCTTGTAAGGAGATATAACTATCCTGTTTCTCATCAAACCTTTACCCACTAGTTCTAACATCCATTGAAGATTATTCACTGAATCAATTATTACTATGATTGTTGCCAATGATAGAGCTTACACTCTACTGGGAGAAGATAGCTATAACATAACTAAGGAAAAATATAACATATAGGATGATGATAAGTGCTACAGAGAAAAATAAAACAAGGAGGAAGAAGAGAGTGTTTAAGTTTCTACTTTTAAATACGGCTATCAGGAAAGACCTCAGTCAGAAAGTAAAGACCCAAAAGGATGAGCGCATGACCCACCTGGGGAAGGTCCAGGTAGAGGAAAGATCTAGAATCAAGGCTTTAAAGTAGAGCTTACCTGAAATGTTATAGAAACAATGGGGAGAGGGCAGGAATAGAGTGGGGGGTAGAGGATAAAAGAAGATGATGTCAGAGCATTGGCAAGGGCCTTACAGACCATTATAAGAACTTCAGCTTTTCCTTTGAGGAAGCCATTAAATCTTTTAAACAAAGAAGTTACACGATAGATACTTGTTCTTGAAATTTAACCTCTACCTCACTCGCTTCCGTGTGACTGAGCACAAGTTATTAAACTACCTAAGACTCAGCCCCTTCACCGATAAAGAGGTAAAAATGTTACCTTTGCTATGGTGGTATCCTAAGAATCACATAAAATAATGCATGGAAAGGGCTTACTTAGCACAGGGCTTGGCAAGTGATAAGTTCTCAATAAATAATTACTATTTCCGTTGTTATCTCGGGAAATGATGTGACTGTTTTCTCAAGGCCAGGGTGTGTTCAGGGCCCTGGCTTCATTGTTCCCATGTGCTTGCTCAGTACCCGATTTTCTCAACACACCCTGCTTCTCTCATATATGCTACTCATACAACTGCATATCACACAGAGATTCCTAACTCTGTGACTACACCATGAACTTTCTGAAACTATGCAAAGTGTCACGTGTATGTAGTTATGTATATGAGTGTGAGGTGGGTTTCTCAAAGTGGTCCCTGACCCTAAAATGGTATAGGGGAAAAGGCACTTAGCTGGATTCTGGAAGTAAAGGTTCTGGGAACAACTCAAGCAATAGCTAACTTTTTGACTCTGATGAGTCATTTGGTGGCATTGGTTTTCTGTCATGAGGAAGTTGTGCAAGATGATTTCTAAGGTCATCCATTTCTCTATCTGATGAGAGTCACAATGTTAGAAGACTTTTAACATTGCTATTCATTTGTCCATTCGTTGTCCCACATGCTTACTCTTTTAGATGAGAATCAAAATCACAGTAGCAATAAAAAAGTTCATGAAAAATAAATCACTCATAATCTCAACATATAGGTGCTCCTAACCCTTATAACTCTCTCTCTCTCTCTCTCTCTCTCTCTCTCTGCTTCTCTCTTTCTTTCTCTCTCTGCTTACACTGTAAATTGGGAATTGTATTTGCTCAATGCTTTAAAAAAAATTAGTGCAATTAAAAAACGGAGTTCAAAATTATTTAGTCCATCAAGACACATAGTCATAGAACCTGGTTGTCAGACTAGACCCCTTGGAGCAGCCAGTGCCTCCTACTCAGAGCAAGATTCCCTTCAAGGGTTCTTCCAGGATTCTTCACCTTCAAGGGTTCACCCGGATTCTTCCAGGGAGAGGGCCCTCAAAACTTTGCAAAGTAGCACATTGCGTGGCTTTTCCAAACACTATTCATCTCTTCTTTCTTCTTTTCCCCATAATTTGCATGTCCCTCTCTTACTCTGGGCCTCCTCCCTTACAGAACAAACATAAGAGATGCCAATGAAAATGGCTAGAGGGATACAAGATGAGGCCTGGTCTGGCACTACTCACAAACTATAGAAAATTGGTGCATTACACAACTGGCTTTAAAGGGAACCATTTCAGAACAGGCAATAGAGGGCTGGGACTATAGCTGTAAACTGCAGATGATTTGAGATGATGTAATATGATGAAAAGGGCGCCGGCTTGAGAAGAGAAAGACCAAGCACTACACCAATTTGTTTTATGATCTTAGCGAATCATTCAGTTTCTCTGAGTCATCAGAAAAATGGGGATACTATCAGAGAATTCTCATGATAAACAAGTGACGTAAAATGTACATTTTAAAGAGGTTTGAAAAGTTATACAAATGCAAGAAATTGTGTGACTATATTTATAGGCTACATGTTGATTCATTTGTCTGTTTTTTAACAGGGATCTATTTGCGGTGATTTCCTATGGTTGTGTTTTTTCCCTTCCTGCGCCCTTTGTCAACTCAAGAGAGATATCGAGAAAAGAAAAGAAATGAATGCTTTCTAAAAGAGATGCTTGGTATGTGGTGGAAATTCTTTAATTTATGAATATTGAAACAAATTCCAAAAACATCTTTTATTTCCTTGGTACTTTCTCCAAGATACCTTAACAAATGGAGGGCAAATGATTTTTAATTGCCAGCCTAGAATCTGGGTTAAAAGGACTAAGCCTGGTTGGATAGGAAAGAATTTTGTGATTTTTGTAGGATGTCTGCCACAGTAGGAGTGGTCATGTGATGTACCAAATAAACATGCGACATGTCAATTATGTCTATCTTAACTACACCATGATTTAAGGTAGAAGAGGTATGTGTTTGACTGGACACTGACTTAAGCCCAGATCTCAGTGTGGCTGTGTAATGTACTTAGTTGTATGTTCTTGTCAACACCACAATATTAAAATAATAATTTATTTTCCAAAGTGGTGGAAAGCTATTTTAGTCTCTATAAATTAAGTCTGGACAATTTACCTAGTTATCCAAAATTTCCGAAACACCCAATATGAAAAATAATTAGACTTTTTGATGGTTGTATTATCAAAGTTGGCCAGCTATTTATTTACCTAGTTTCCTAAGCTCTCTTGATCACATTTTAAATTTCAGTTCTTTCTGTTTCTCTCAGGCAAAAGGGCAATGGCTTACTCAGTCTTGTCTTTCAATCTCTTCCTGCCAGTCCCCATGGATTTGTAAATTTCACATGGAAATGACTCTTCTCCATAAAACTCTTATCTCCCAAGAGGTTTTTGAGAGTGTGTTTGATCAGGGTGATGCATTAATGTGTATGATTGGTTGACATTAATGCAATCTGTCTCTCTCACGTGCAGCACAAAATAAAGTCCTCTGATGAACATGCTTCAGTATGTTGCATTTTTAGTACCATTTTCATGTCCTAGTATTTGTCTTCCACTTGTTTTAAATGGTTTCCCTCAATGACTGAAGTGCTTAAATCACTTTCAAGCAGAGTCAAGATAGGGAGTTCTCTTATTAGTCTTTTTCCTCCTTCTACCCTATTTCCTAAGAATTAACTTTTGTCTCTCTTCCCAAAGAGTGATGTTTTTTTAAAAGCCTGTGTTACCAACTTGACTCAGAATTTGATGCCAAAGTAGCCCTGAGGGAATTAGACTGTGGTAGTTGACTGGTCTAGTTATGCAGTCAATGAAAAAGATTCTTTGGATTCTCTACCTTTTGAATGCCCTCACCTTCGCATGTTTGATGATTCATTGTCATTTGGTGACTGGAGTTAACTCTGGCAAGCTGCACAGCATTCTGTTTGTTCACCCAAGAACCTAGCAATAGTGCCTGACACATAGTAGGCACTTAATAAATATTGTAGATGAATAAATGAATGCAACTTTCAAGCTAGGAAGCATAACTGAGGCCCTAACCTAAGAGACTCATCCAAATCTTAACGATTTCTGACAGATTGTACTGAACAAGGTGGTCATTATTTGATGTAGATTTTAAATATGTAGCAATTTGGCAGCAGTGTAGGGGTGGAATGGAAGTTTTGATATTTGGAACAAGATAATGTAAAAAAAAAATAGAACTAATAAGTCCTAATTATTTCATTCATTTTTTCCCCCCTGATTTTCTACAGGTAAAATTCGCTTGGTGGTAAAAGAAAATGCTGGAACGAAAAACTGCATTTATTAAATGCTATCTCACCTCAAATCTTAGGAACTAATTATAAATTCAACTAATCATATTGTTTCAAATGGCTTCAAAACCTTTTAATTTCCAATTTATTTTAAAATATATATATTTCCAGCACCATTCTCTAAGATGACTGCCATTAAAAAAATTAATTTCCACAACAATTCTTGTGTCTTTAAATACTGCTTCATAGGAAATTACAATATGTTTCTTTTAAAAATGAACCCAAGGTTGTCAAAATGTCAAAGTTGAATGATGGATAGATGAAAATTCTTTATTCTATCTTTCTATCTACCTTTATAGGTTTGAAAATTTTCAGAATAAAAAGTTTTTTAAATGTCGCCAAGTCAAAAGCTTTTACTACTTCGGAATTTCCTTCCACTGGGAGGCCAGGTGTTACCCTGCGTGGTCCCTCACCCCAAGAAAGTATGGTTTCCTCCAGTTGGCATTTGGCTTTTCTTTACAGCCCCATAAAGTAAATCCGCTCCCGGAAGCCGTTGCTGAGCAATGCAGAGTTAACGGTAGATTATATAGATGAGAAAGGATTTCTGTCACAAGACTAATTAATTCCCATTGGACATTTCTATACTCCTCGAAGTCCTCTCCTGCAGCAAGTCAGCCACAGAAGCTCCACACACCTTTCTCCCCTGCCCCCACCGTTAATGCGGCATTTTATTACCTTTTTATTTAGATATAATTGATATAACATTGTATTCATTTTAAGTGCACTACATAATGATTCAATATATATGTATAGAAAAATGATTACCACAATAAGTTTGGTTAACATCCATTACCACACATATTACAATTTTTTTCTTGTGGCGAGAATTTTTAAGATGTACTCTCTTAACTTTTAAATATGCAATACATGTTATTAACTATTGCCACCATGCTGTATATTACATCTCCAGGACTCACTTACTTTATAACTGGACATTTGTATCTTTTAACCACTTTAGCCCATTTTATCCACTCCCCACCCTTTTCCACTGCCAACTACCTATCTGTTCTCTGTATTTATGAGCTCAGGTGTGTGTGTGCATGTGTGTGTGTGTGTGTGTGTGTGTGGTGTTGTTTTAGATTCCATGTATGAGTGAGATCATATGGTGATTATCTTCCTCTGTCAGACTTACTTCACTTAGCTTAATGCCCTCAAGGTCCTCCACGTTGTTGTAAATGGCAGGATTTCCTTCTTGTTTAAGCCTCGATAATATTCCATTGTATATATGCATAACATTTTCTTTATCCATTCATCTGTTGATAGACACTTAGGTTGTTTCCATGTCTTAACTATTGTAAATAACACTGCAGTGAACATGGCGGTGCAGTTCACACACTTTTCTTATGCAGAGCAATATATTTCATCTCAGCTTTCTAGTTCTAGGAACCACAGCTCCAAAGGTACAGGAAGGGGTTGGAATTCTGTCATTAAGCAAAATAATGTTTTCCATCTAGCTTATTAAAAAATCATAACATATATTGTACCTGTGTATACATGAAAGCTATGATAAATAAGGAGGTTTATTTTTAAAAAGTCTTTGATTCAGGGAAAGTAGTTATTAGTCTCATTCTCCCACTCTTGATATTATGCTTTATCCTGTACATTCCAAATGCTTGTCCCCCTCATACAAGACTACTACCCTCAATTAAATCGACACCCCCCCTTAAATGCTCCTGCACACTAGAAATAAGTTGCAAGAGCCAAGAAGCAGTAAATCCTCGAAGGAATTTGGGGGTGAGGGAAAGGAGACATGTGAAAGATTTACAAATTGGCAAAGCAAAGAACAGCAGAAGAGCATTCACCTCACCTTTCCAGGGTATGGAATGATCATCCACACATCCCACCTCTCGTGAACGATGTATCAGACACCTTTTGCTCCCTAGTGGCTTAAACAACAGTCACTTCAGACTTCGAGGAGAACACCCTGTCTCTGCTCATGCAGTGTAAACTAGGGTAGTTCTACTTGAGCTGGAGGGTAGCCTTTCAAGATGATCCACTCACATAGCTAATCAGTGCTGCTTCTTGGCTTATTTCACTTAGTAAGATGTCCTCAAAATTCATCTACATAGTACATATGTCAGAATTCCCTTCCTTTGCAAAGCTGAATAATATTCCATTGTATGTATATACCACATTTTGTTTATCCATTCACAAGTTTGGGTTGCTTCCACGTTTTAGCTATTGTGAATAGGCTACTATGAACATGGGTGTCCAAATATCTGTTCAAGACCCTGCTTTCAATTCTCTTGGGTATACACCCACAGTATATAGATCATGTGTTAATTCTATTTTTAATTCTTTGAGGAACTGCCATATTATTTTCCACAGTGGCTGTCCTGTTTCGCATTCCCATCAACAGTGCACAGGTGTTTCGATTTCTCCTCGTCCTCACCAACACTTGTTACATTCTGTCTTGTTTTAGATAATAGCCATCCTAATGGGTGTGACATGGTCTCTCATTGTAGTTTTGATTTGTGTTTCGTTGATGATTAGTGATTTGGAACATCTTTTCATGGGTTTATTAACCATTTGTATATGTCTTTTGGAGAAATGTCTATGTAAGTCCTTTGCCTCAAGGACTTTTGAATCAGATTGTTTAATTTTTTTGTTAAGTTTTAGGAGTTTTCTATATATTCTGAATATTAGTCTTTTATCAGATAAATGATTTGCAAATATTTTCTCTCATTCTGTAGGTTCCCTTTTCTGGCCAGTGTAACTCTTGTCCTAGTAGGAAGACAGATTTCTGGTGCTTCCATCTGCCATCTTGTCAGGACCCTCCCTATTCTTAGCATTTTATCTCCACTTCTCTTTGATGGTCCATACAGGACCAAATGTTGTTTTGTTTTGTTTTGTTTCAATCCAACCTGCTTTTCTTTTTTTCTTTTTTCTTTTTTTAGATGCCTACAGCACCTGGTCTTCCTGCGTGGTCTCCCATCCAAGTACTAACCAGGCCCAACCTTGCTTAGCTTCCGAGACCAGATGAAATCGGGCACATTCAGGGTTTCATGGCCACAGTCTCCAACCTGCTTTTTAAACTAGTTCAGTTCCTCCTTACCACATATAAAACTAAATCATTGGCTGAATCACATTTTCTTTCATTTTCTTTCATTTATCTATATAGTTCGTGTGCTGACTACAAGGTTATTACAAAGCTGAAAAACTGAACCCACTTTAATGCGTTATTTTCTGGATCTTTCTTTTGAAGCCTAAGCAACAATTTTGAATTATAAAGAGATAAACAACATTTAAGTTAAGTAGTTTATGCCTGTAGTTGGCTTAAGGAGCCCAATGAGGGCAGAGTGAATAAAGGAAAGATAAGAATTTTCTACACAACTGTAAAGAAAACTCTCAAGTATAACAAAGGATATAAAATTCTTTGTCATATATTGTTCCCCACATATTCAAAAAATTAAGAGATTCTTAATATATAACACAGCAAAGACCTTTTTGTTTGATTAATTGTTTTGACTTATAGAACAGGTCACAAAATATTCTTATATCAAACCACCTCACTTCTGAATCTTTGATTGAGCTTAGTTTTGAAAGTTTTTTTTTTTACCCTTTCACTGGAGTTTTACAAAACAAAACAAAACAAAACCCTAATATCTAGAACTGGAGTGTTCTAAGCATGGCTTTTTTATTTCCTTAGTTTGAGTGTAAGACTAAGGCAAATCATATTTTACCTTCAATTCAGAAGATGACACAATCCCTATACAGTGTAGGGCCTTCATGTGTCTTTCGCTGCTATGGGGGAATTTACATTTGGGTCGCCAGAATCCACAACCATCATGGAACTTTTATAAGAAGGGAAGATCAGCAAAAACAAAGCTGCCAACCAATGCCCAACATGACTCACGTGCCTAACCTTACAGATTGTATCCTTGCCTTCTTTCTCTGGACCCACATCCATGATTCCATGACCCAGATTCCATGGCCATTGGTCTGTACATTACATTGTTCAATGAACATGTACATTGGTCTGTCTGGTCTCACTAGCTGGACCTGCCCTGAGCCCTAGCCTCCAGACCCAGGTCTCTGTTTCCTGAAACAGATAGTAGTAGCTGGACTGTTTGGATTTTTGTCTGAGTGAAGTTTGTACCCTAAAAAGGAAATGTCAGAAGAAAACAACAAGAATGAAAAAAGAGTTCCTTTCGGTAAGACAAATGAAAAATCAGACAAAACAAAATTCCTGC
>NW_006432943.1:3277043-3284668 GCF_000325575.1 Pteropus alecto
AATATAGAGGCTGTCTACACAAAGGACACACAGACATTTTTAGATGGAGCATATAAATTGAATCATTTTCTAATAGTTCACCCTGATAAGTATTTTGTATTCAAATACCAAAGTTAGTAATTTCATGGTTGATTTGTTTTTTATTAAAATATTTCAGAGCTGCAATCAGTATTGGTCTCGATAGTTTGATTACTTTGTTTTTTCCTCAAATGGATGGATATCCTTTCTATCATTCTTTTTTTTTTTAGTGTTTTTAATTATTTAAAAATTATTTAAATATTTTTTCTTTTCCAATTTCAGTTGACGTACAATATTATATTAGCTTTGGGTGTACAATATAGTGATTAGACATTTATATAACTTAAGAAGTGATCACCCCGATAAGTCTAGTACCCATTTGACACCATGCATAGTCATTACAATATTATTGACCATATTCTCTATGCTGTACTTTACATCTGCATGACTGTTTTTTTCATTCTGCCATTGCAGGGTGATTTCTTAGATTTCTCCCTTGTTGTATGGCTTGTTCATCTAGATCCCAGGCAATTTTTCCTTGCTGTTTGCTCCTTGTTTCCATCGTGACTTTGATTTGGTCGCCAGAGGAATGAATAGAGCCTCTATCATCTATGCCATCTTCCCCACTCTGCATGACTATATTTTTCTTCTATCATTATTAAATGGAAAGTATATATTTTCCAAATTATGTATTTTCTCATGTATTAAAGTCCCAAAATTGAAACTAAGAAGAATAATCAAGTAGAAAAACATGGATTCAGGAGAAGGAAGGAAGGAAGGAAGGAAGGAAGGAAGGAAGGAAGGAAGGAAGGAAGGAAGGAAGGAAGGAAGGAAGAAGGAAGGAAGGAAGGAAATAAAGGAAAAAAAAGGAAGGGAGAGGGTGAGAGAAGAGAGGAGGGGAGAAAGATAGGAAGAGGAGAAGGAAGTAGAGTGAAGTAGATGGCACAGAATTCGATTGGGAATATGTTGGGTTTGGAATGCCCGTGACCCTCAGGCAGAGATATTTCTCTGGCATTTGAGTGTATGAACTCAAAAAAGTGATCTAGGATGGAGATATTGATTTAGAAATCATCAGCATACAGCTGATAGTTGAAAGTGAGAGTACGAGATTGCCTGGGGGATGAGGGGGGCGATGAGGAGAGTGTGGGGAGCAGGGCTGAAGGTCAGAGCTGAGGTGCTGTCAATATTTAGGGGCTGGCAAAAGAAGAGCAGCCCAGAAAGAAATCCAAGCCCAACAATGCCTTTGCTAGCTGTGTGAGTTTAAGCAGATCACTTGGCCTTTCAGAGCCTCAGATTCCTCACCTCTATAATGAAGATATGGCTTTCCTAGTACTTACTAAATTTTAAGGTTTAAAAGAAACAATGTGTTGGTAAAGGAACATGGTTTTTCAACTACAAAGTCTAATACACATAAGCATCAGTAATTTCTCAAGTCTAAAATTTCACCCGAGGTTGGTCACATACACTGTGAATGGAAAAAAGAACTATGTTCCTTAATGTCAGTTCTTACAACAGAGCATTGCAAAAGCCTTAGTAAGCACTGACCTTATTCATTTGCCAAGAGGGGAAAGAAGACAATAATAACACAGCCACATATGTAGCCAGAAATCTGTTTAGCATGCAGAATAAAAACAATTAACAAGTGGTAACTTCAGGAAGCAGTGAGGCCTGGCAGCATGGTGAACTTTGGCTGCAAATAATCTATTAGGTTGTTTCAAGGCTTTGGGGCTGGTGGAAGGGAAGAAAATTAAATCATGAAAGATGTCAGAGTGAGGGATGAATGTCTGCATCTGCAGGAGAATCCAGACTGCTTCTCCCCTCACAAAGTTGCAACCCTCAGTGGGGAAATGGCAGCAGAATCACACGCCTTGGAGCTGAAGACATAAGCCGGTGGGTGACCATGTGATTTCAGCAGAGACACCAAGCAGTGCAGCATCTGCTCTCAAAGCCACACAGAACATAGTATAAGCTTAAGGATGAGCAAGGACGCTTACAAATAAGTCACTCAGTGATATGTCCTTGATTTTAGATATAAGCCTCCACATAGGACTGTTTAACAGAGAAAAATAAGAGCAGGCACTCAGCAATCCCATGCTTCCCTTAGAGCCTTTTCTCCCATCTTCTCTCTTCCCTCAGGCTCAGTGACCTTCAAAATTTATTCCCCTCTCTCCCTCCTCCTCATGGCATCTCAAGGAAAACATCTCCCTGGTGTCCTCTCTGCCCTGCCCACCATGTCTTCCAAATCACCACCAGGAAACAAACTCTAGATTACTAAGCGGTATATTTAATATCCTAATCTAATGTATTTGCCTTTGGACAACTTCACCAAAGTGCACATGATCCCAAAGACAGCAGGGGGAGAGATAAGAAAGGGGAACATTAGTGGAGAGACTTGTCGTATAGTTGTATGACCCACAATATTCACCTCACTGCTCATCTTTTTGTTTTTATTGATTGAAACAAAATAAAGATGTGTTAATCTGAGACATTAAGGTGAATGGAGCTCAGTTTTAAATTTGAAGAACAGAAATCAGTACACTTTTCCCTAAATGATTATCCTCTTATGTTCCTTTAGCCCCTATTCCAGCACTATCCTAGTCTGCCCACTGCCAGTACATATCAAGTCTTTTCAGTCTGGCTTGTAATAACCCAGGAATAGCTGATGGTGGGGAATGCTTCCTGTGTTGTGTATTCAGGTTTAGATATGACCATGAAGTTACTTAAATTTAAAATCAAACTAGTTATCTACTTCTGAGTACTCTAGACCTCCATATTAAAGACATGCTTTAAAAAATCTGATGATTAGTTCAAATCAAGAAACTCCTTTTTTTATTCTAAAAATGAAACTAAAATTATTTCTCCCAGTACAAAGCAAGAATCTTCCCCACAAGTTCACAATTTTCACTGAAAGCAAAAGATACAGATTTCTGGCAGTTAAAGGCTAGCCATTCTGTTTGTTTCTAGCTTTCAAGACTATATGAGTCCAAACTCTGAGAGATACAATCAAGAAAACTATATGCTAATTAATTAGATTGAGGATATGAAGAAAAGGAAGAAATTCAGGGTGACCCTGTTTTCCAGCTTCAGCAGCCAGGTGGCAGGTGGAACCACCAAGCAGAACGAAGAAGACTGGAGTGGGGTAGGAGGATAGGTTTTGAGAAAATCTAAAGTTGTTTTTGGATTTGTCAAGTCTGAGGTGCCAATAAGACATCCAAGGAAAAAGGCAAGAAAGCAGATGTCAAGAGTTTGTTGGTCAAAGGAGAAACTCGGGGTGGTAATAGAAATTTAGCATTCCTTGGCACTAAAATGGTGCTTGAATCCATGGTAATGAATGAGACCAGCAAGGAGTGTAGAAAGAGACAAGGAAACAGATCTAGGGTCAGCACTGAGGAACCCCAAGATGTGGACATTAGTTAGAAAAGAAAAGGTTAGAAAATTTCAGGAGCAGCTTGTGCAAGGGGAGAAGAAGGAAGGAAGACAGAAGAGGAGAGTGTTTGCAAAGCGAGAGACCAAATAATGCTCTTGAATTTGACCACTGAATGAAATTGTAGACCTTTTGGGAGCTTCTCTCACGTGGAGAGTAGGGTGGGCAAGTAATTTCTGCTGGGGATGGTTACAAAGGGGTAACTATTGGGGGAATCAAACTGTTGGATCATTATTTTCCACATTTGGAGGGTGTAACAGCCAGAAAAATAAATGAGGGGGGACAGGGAGAGGGCCAGACATAAGAAAACTTCCCTCATTTGTGTCTCTCTGAGCCCGAAAGTGGACTCAGTTTTAATGATGTGGATTGCTGATGGTCAAGTTTTGAAGGCTGACTCTGTACTGAAAATCATTTCCAGGAAACTGACTGCTTAGGAGTTATCTGAATTTCTTCAGAAATAAATTATTATTATGGCATTCTAAAGGAAATTACTCTCATCTCATCCTTAAATCATTTTTTTAAGGACATGCTGATTTGCACTGCCTTCTCAAAGGTTCAGCCAAGAATATCAACTCACGGAAGGATGGGAGGTGGGGGATGGAGGAAGGCAGGCTCTGTCCACTTTTCATGGAATCATGATCTAGAATCTCACAAAACAGGTTAACATAGAGGACTGCAAATTCCCTGACACAGAACAAGTTGTCATCTCTTTATTCTCTTCAGAGCTTGACAGATAGTTTTACACAAAGGAAGCACTCCACAAATAGTTCATTCAATAAGTATTTATTGAGTGCTTACTTTGTGCTTCTCCATGCCTTGGTTTATGAACTTGCAAAATGGGGATGATAATAGTACTTACCTCATAGGGTTGATGTAAAGATAAAATAAATTAATATACATCAAGTGCTTAAAAGAGTACCTGACACATACTAAGTGGCCAAGAGAGTTGCCTTTGTTATCATTTGCTGGACATTATTTGAAGCTCTGGGAATATAGTAGTTTAAATAAAGAAAGCAGGGCTATCATTATGGAGCTCAAATTCAAAAGTTGTTGTTGAACGACTGAATAATCTTTTCCAACAATTTTTGTGAAATGTTTTCCTTTACATTTCTCACTCAATCTCTTTCCATTAATCACTCCCTACAAGCTCCCCCATCTCAAGTCATTAAAAAAAAAAAAAAACCCTAAGAAGCAGAAAATCCTTATAAGACTCACAGATGAGTCATTTCCCTAAAGTGTAAGCATTTGCTTGGGGAGCTTAGGCAAGGGGTCAGCCACTTAATAAAGTCGAAGGGAGCATCCCAGTTCTAACAGAGCCTGCATAGCCCTGGGGACACAGGGTGGATATGACGGGGCATCTGCCTTTAAAAGCTCAGAGAGGAGCCCAGACTGGTTATCCTGGCTTCAGCCTACGCTGTCTCCACTGCCAGAAGTCAAACATACTTTCAAATAGATGATGACGTTGAGCTGTCTATAGTTGACTTGCATGAGGATTGAAGAAATACTGAGTCCTAAACCGTACCTTGCGTGAAAATACTCAAGGAGAAGGAGAAGTTGGGAGTCTACGTTTCTAACACAATTACATGGTAACTCTGAAAAACACTAAAGTTTAAATAGCACTGCTTATTGGGAAAGCAGAACCTTAAATCAGATATGTGGTCAGTCTTATATTAGCTGTAGGTTTTAACATCTTGGGTTGGCTTCGATATCTGAGTTCTCCAGCCTTATTTATATGAACCACATGGGTGTCACTTATGCTTATAACAACTACTCTGCATATGGCTTCTCAAGTACTTACTAGATGACAATTTAAAAGTGTCATGTCATTCATTATATCCAAATAAAAAGTATTGTGCTTTAATTTTTGCAAGTTATGAAGATTAATATGTTCACCATCATTCCAGTTCCTTGTATCTTTCTACAAAAAAAAAATCCTCATAAATAGCTTTGTGCATATTAGTTACCTATTTGTGAATAACAAATTTTCTCATATTAAAACAACAATGATCATGTATTGCATCTCATGGTTTCTGTGAGTCAGGAATTCAGGCAAAACCAATGGGAATGATTCGTTTCTGCTTCATCATATCTGAGCCTCAGTTGAGAGAACCCAAAGGCTGTGGACTAAGGCCATCTGAAGCTCATTCATTCACATACCTGGCATTTGATGCTTGCTGACTTGTTAGCAGAGGGCTTGCTGGGACTGTTGGTCAGAGTATCCACATGTGGCCTCTCCATGTAGCTTAGGCTTCATCACAGCATGGTGATGGGTTCCAAGAATAAGCATGGCAGTGTGTCAAGAGTGGAGGGATCTTTTGTATGACCAATCTCAGAAGTCGTGTTCCATTGGTCAGGCAGTCACAAGCCTCCACCCAGTTTCAAAGAGAGGAAACAAAGCCTCCTATGTGTCTCAGTGGTAAGAATATCAGTCACACTGTAGGAAGGGTATGTGAGATGGGATATTCAAAAGTGTGGTGGAAAATACAATCTGCTACATGCATGTAATGGGTAATAGGGACTTGTAATAAGATATTCTCAGCACATGTTAATAAACTTATCCTTGAGCACTGACGTAATTAATGAAGTTAGCGATCTAAAAATATATGACTGAGATGATTAGAACCTAGCTTAGACTCTATCTAGAGTAAGACCCTTTCAATGTGGTATCAGAGCATCCTTCTTCACTTACCACATGGAATTGATATTTCCCTGCTGCTTGTCTGTCTTCCCTGAAAGAGTGACCTAGTCAGGATTGTGTCCTGTTTACCTTTGGATTATCAGTGCTCAGTGATGCCCAATTACATCCTTCACACTCATCATCCAGCACAGTGCTGGATGATCCAAGAAGCTAACTAAACACATGCAAAGGCAGGGACACAAAGAGAGAGGAAAAAACAAGATGCTTGGAATTATTTATCTAAAATTTGGCAAACTGAAAATCTATTTGAATTTCCACACAGATGTAAATGATATGTCATTTCAAAAATAAACATTTAGTTTGAACTACATGTGATAAGATAGGGAAACCATGATCTTCTCAGGGCTTAAGAACTTGTAAGGTTCGGTGTGGTCCTGCCTGCAGCTCCATTTCCATTGTTAAACTCTTTGTTTAACCTGTGCAGCTACCACCGTACCTGTTCATCTCCACGAGTGAGATGAATAAGGAGCGACTACTTTTCTTGATGCCGATCTGTCCCTTTACTCCCTTCTACCATCATAGATTTAGCATTATGTGTGTATTATGCTTTTCCAAAACATCAGAAACTACCACAAGGAATTACACTGGATAATGAAAACAGAAATTGCTGAAACATAAAAAATAAAGTATACAAAGTACTTTGAAAGAAACAGTAATGGTTGTACATATCTGAGGTTACTGCATATGTCAGATGTTGTTGGAAACAAATACAATATTCTGCCTTTTAAAAGAATTCGGTAGCTTTAAACATTCAGAGAGAGAGAGAAAGCCTGCAGAATACATTGATAAATAATTTTCTTTTTAAAGCCCAGAATAGTGTGTAAGAAAAGAAAACAACAATATCTAGATGGACATGCTTATAGTGCATCTACTGTCTGTCTCCTAAGGATACAAAAGAAGCCGGCATCAGCAAACGCCTTCTCAAAGGGGGACAGTGTAACTGCGGGACTGGAGAGGGAAGGAGACTTACCTTGCACTATATACTCCTTTATAGATTGTGAATTTTGTACCATTTAATGAATTATCTTTTCCAAGTAAATAAAATAGTATTTAGAAAGGAAAAAAAAATGAAAGTGGTCGGTACGTAATAGTAGAAGAGAAATAGAATTTACTTAATCAGTGGAACCAAACAAACAAGGCCTTGTCAGCAAGAAAACGGTGCTTGGGTCAGCTAGATATCTAGATACAGCACAAGACACTGAGAAATACAGGATAGTTTGACATTCTTGAGGTGAAAGATGACAGGAAGGGCCTGAGGTGGAATTTGAGAGGAATCTCTGCAGAGGTTATATAATAAAACCATGTGAGGGAAGTGGTCTAGTGGGGGATGTTAAATTAACAGAAAAGAAGACACTATATGGAGAGTGACAGTAGCAGGACTGACGTGGTCACGGTCAGGGAAAGCTTCCTGATGAAGTAAGTGACTGCACTTAGATCTAGAGGATGATTAGGAATTAGCTAGCCAAGAGGGACCTGCCGGCAGTG
>NW_006432943.1:3284678-3288680 GCF_000325575.1 Pteropus alecto
AGCATGCGCAAAGGCGCTGTGGCAGGAGAGCGCATACTTAGTTCACCCCAGTGCCAACAGACGTGGCTCTTCACCGACACCAGTTTATCTGAATTTAGTAGTCATAACGTTCATTTCTTCCTTTGTCCAAAATAAACGCTCCTCCGTGGGGCTAAACCATGGGAGGCGGGTGGAGGTAACCAATCTGTTTATCAGAGGTAAGACGTTTGATGTAAATTGCAGGAAGCTGGGAACTTCTCTATCTTGTTCACTGATGTAGTGAATATTCTTACCTCATTTTACCCCAAACTGATAAGAGAATCAACTTTGTCTAAGATTACACAGTTAAGGAGTAAGGATTATTTATGGCGTTCATTCCGGTACGCAGGTATGGTTTCTCCAGTTCTCTTGGCTGTACTCAGTCTGCCCCCTTGAGTCTTCTCTCTATATCTCAGAAAAACTGATGGAGAAGCTGTGAACTGAAAAGACAACAGATAAAGAGCTTAGATTTTAGCATTTAAAAAATATTCCTGGAGACTTCTAGTTAAAATCAAGAGATTGGGTGGAGAGTCAGAAGACAGGAGAGAGTTCAATGAATTTCAAGAAGACAGAAAGTAGGTGGAGGAATGGTAAATGAAGAAAAAATAGAGGAAGCTATATTCTGGAGTAATCTTAGAGGAAGTCAAAAACAAGTGAGGAGATATTCTTTCCTGTAAAGCCCTGGGGAATCCTGTTTCAGCAACATTGAAAACAATAGAGAATAGAATTAAGCCATGCACTGGCGTGGAAGCAATAACTGAAAGCAACATGAGATTTTCCTAGTGCCGAAGGACAGGCGTCTTTGGAGTAAAAGAGCCCAGGAATAGCCCAGTAAAAGGGGGGAAATCTACAACCGGACACCTCATTGTGAAATTTCAGCAACACAACGTAAAAAAGAAAAATCTAAAACCTTCCAAAAACATCTCTCTTCCAAAGGAATGAGAATTCAATTGACTTCTCATCACTCATACCAGCTGCTGAAAGACCATGGAACGATACCTTCAAAATTCTAAAGGAAATTTATTGGCAAGAATATTCATAACATACAAACAAGGCTTAAAAACAATAATAAAAAGAACACCCATGAACCCATCACTCTGCTAGAGATACTTAATATCACCAGCACCTGTGACACACCTGAGATCTCTGCCCTGATCTTGCCCCTTCTTTCTCTGCCAGAAGTAATCTAAGTTTTGCACTAATAACTTCCATGATTTCCTTGATAGTTTCGCCACATATGCATGTATTGCTGACCAATATAACTTTGGTTTTGAAATATTTATTATCATAAAACATGTATTCTGTTTGTGAAATTTCTATAAATATCTTTATACCGTATGTATCCTTCTAACTTGCTTTTTTCTACTCACTGTGTTTTTGGACTCACCCGTGTTGATAGAGACAGGTGAGTTTCATTCACTTTCACTGCATTATAATATTATATGTCTGATGTTAATATAGCAATACTAGCTTACTTTTGGCTAGTTGGTAAAATTTTATCTATCTCTTGACTTTTAAAGTTTCTGTATATTATGCTCTGGCAAATCTTAATAAAAACACACAGCTAGATTTATTTCTTTATTTTTAAAATCTGATCTGACAATTTTTGTGTTTTAATTGAGATATTTAATGTGATTATTAATACATTTGGGAAAAAAGTTTATCATCTTATTTTCTGCTTTCTATTTATCTCTTTTTCTATTTCTATCTCTTTTCTCTTCTTTATTAACCTTTTTTTTTTTTTTTTTGCACTGAGTCCCCCCTTCCATCTCATCCTTCCCAGAAGGAAATTTATTTTAAACATAGAATGCTAAATCTAATAAAACTATAAACATATGAGGGAAGAATCAAAATATTTTCAGACATGGAAGGACCCAAAAAAATGCACTCCCCACACTCTCTATCTTAGGACGTCCCATTCAATCTGAGTTAGCCAAATGGAAGAGTAAACTATGAAAGAAGATGACTCGAAAACTAAAAAACCCTGGGGAGAAATAAAGAAAAGTTTCAAATGGCTAGAAACACGGCAAGTGTAGAGAGCAATCGATCCAAATTGGAGCAAGAAGTTAGAAGTTTCAGGAAGGAGCTATCCAGGGAAAATGAAATTCCAAACATTTGAAGCCAGCATTGAGGAAATGATTAAAGCAGGAAGGTAAGAAGACAAAGAAACTTCGGAGGGAAAATTAATTTCTGACTCTCGTCAGTTAATTAACTCTGTAACCTTTGGCAAGTTGCTTAAATTCTCTTTTGGCAGCTGTAGCGCTCATAAAATAAGGTTAATAGTGCTTCTACATAAGGCTAAGTTAGTTAATAAATGTAGAGTGATTAGAAAAGTGTCCAGCAATTAGTAAGGGTTTATTAAATGGGTAAAGAAAAGTGAAGCTTGGCTATGCCCTTAACGGTAGTCACAATCATGTCAATATGCTTTTTCAATTGTTTAGAGTCAACCAATAGGCAAAGTACAGATTACCTAATTATGGTTACAACACAGAATGTAAGTTTTATTCACTCTGAAAAAAAAAAAAAAGTAAAAATAGAGATTCCAGAAGTCGAGAAGTAGAAATGGAGAGGAGAAAAGAAGGGAATGGTAAGGACACTGATCTTCTCATCTTACAAAACGGGATATCTAAGGTTGAGAACCGAATACAAGGGTCTATGGATAAGCGTTTAAAGTAATAAAGAAATTACAGTAGGAACTAAGAATCGTGCTGGTGCTATCCTGGGAGCGCAGAGGAAGGGGGAAGCTGTCAATGCACGAAACTCCTCTATCACGCAGAAAGTCACAGGCAATGTCTAAAGCTATTAATCAAGAAATGAAAGTATAATATATTATTCAGAGATACAGAGGTGAGTCCCAAGAAAACTCAAAACAGAAACAGAAATAGCTGAGTTAAAACTATACACATCTGTGGAGCAAGCAAGATTGAAACAATAGAAGGGTGGAACAGGAAACGTGCTCTTCATTATAAACCCTTCCGGATTATTTGAAAACTGTTAATCATTTGCACATACTACTTTGAAGAAAAATGAAAACTTTTTAAAATACAAATTTACAAGTTTCTTGAGAAAATTTTGCAATTGTCAGGTTCTGAAGTGGTCACTATAATTTGCCATCATTGACCTCTTAAACTGTTTCCAGCTTCCCAAATAAAGATTGAATTTCTCTATGATGTGGGGAAAAGGTTGGAATGTTGAACAAATATTTTTTCATTTGAATGGGTACAAATTACTAGCTTTCCTAGGAAATCCTCAAGTTTTGGTCTCACTGTTTTCATTACGTATCCTTTTTTTTTCCCTTGGTCAAGAACTGGCAGGTTTGCATAATAATTGAAGTTGTCTAAGGGCTCCAGAAGCTTCCATTTTCTACATAGCTACAATTTCTCATATACAACCTGGTTTTCTTTCTGGTTAGGATGAGGAAGAAGCCAAGAGAAATCAGTAGACCTCCTTGATTTGGGTGGGGGAGGAGCCTCAAAACCTCTTGAGGGTCCAGGGCCGGGTGACTGAGCTGAGTCCAACAGTCTTAGAACATCTAAGAATGCTGTGATGCCAGTGAAACAAGAAACACACAGCTTCCCATTAAGAACAAGAATTACTAAACACAGATACCTACTAAGCCATTACACAGGGACCAAGGGACACACTGGGGCAATTGTGCCTTCATCATACTCTCAAGTGCCAGGCAAGCGTGTGCTATTACAAGTTAAATCTTCGCAGGTTCTACTCCAGCCTGCATAGAGGAGCCCCATCATCTGATATAATTTTGTCTACCTAGAGCCATGTGACCACTCTCTACTTCAGCGAAGGCCAGTCTGCCATGGAAGAGAACAAAAATGAGACACAGAAGAGATCTCAACCCTGTTCAAGTATCTGGTTCTGGTTATTTCTAAGGGCTATTTATAACCCTGCTCTCAAGCTCTTGTTTCTTATTTTTTGTATTATTTGGGGAAGAGGAGCAGGTAAGTGAGTTCTGTTAACTGCAGC
>NW_006432943.1:3288707-3297175 GCF_000325575.1 Pteropus alecto
TTTCCAGAAATAGGTAACGGATAGAGTAGAGCAAACAATAAGGATGGATTTAATTTGTTTTTTCATTATGAAAGAGGGTGATTTGGCACTTGAATAAATTTCCTCCTGCCGACTCCAGTTCCTCATGAATAACAGCCTTAAGAAATGACGTGAATTCCGATCATAAGAAAAAATAATTGTAACTATGTATGGTGACAGATGTTGACTAGACTTTATGGTGATCACTTTGAAATATATGCAAATATCAGATCATTATGTTATCAAATTTTATGAAGAAAGCTGAGCCTACCTACAAGTCTGTAGCTATTGAGTATGGAGACAGTGTTCCACCAAGAAATAGAGTCTTTTGCTGCAGAAGAACAGGAATTTAATCTGCAGTTAGGAGCTTCACAATAAAGATATAGTTTACCCAAGAAAATGAACACCACAGCCTCTTCCATAACACTTACTTTACCCTAAACCAATAATCTCAATTGTAACCTTCTGGGAATGTATTTCTTTTGGATATAAACTGACATAAGTTACTGGCATTAGCTGGAAGTGGATGAGGATGTAACCACAGAGTTCCACAGAAACTAGTTTCATAATTTTATCTCCTCCTTTACTAAGTGAGTGGCAAATCATTTGGTCTTAATTCACTTCATGTTCTCTCACCCTGAGAGAATGTTTGGTTAGGAAAACAACTGTCAAAGCTGGGTCTTCAACATTTATTTGGAGGGCATAGCCTCTTCTATTTCCATTGAGTTTAATGCTGTGTGTTTGGTTGTTCACTTTCACTAAAAAACAAGAGGTAATAAATAAAAATGATCTTTGGTGTCACCTTTCTTTTAGGATATTACTTCATCTGGAGAGCTACCATGATTTCAAACAATGTTTATAGCAATGGGCTCAGAGTACAAGCAAAGGAAATTAAGATTCATTTACACATGACGTGATAAAAGCCTGTTGAAAAATATAAATGTTTTGTCCCCATTCACATCTGGAAATGTTTACATTTTTGCGAAAATATTTATATAAAGGCCAATTTTCTCATTAGAAGACTATTAATTGATTATAATTTCACAATAAGCTGGCCCTTCGTTTGATATGAATGACAGCTCTATTTACTCTAGATGTTAATTAGATAAATGCATTGAATGCAGTTTAGCTCCAGCTGTCAATTTTCTTTTTAAGAATGAAAAAAAAGTATTTCTAACTCACAGCTTTTAAAAATTAAGTTATAATTCACATACCATAAAATTCACCTTTAAGGTACAATTCTATGGTTTTTGGTATAATCACACAGTTATGCAATCATCATCACTAATTCTAGAAAATTTCTTTTTTTAGAAACTCCTCACCTGAATTCCTGCCAACCACTAATTTACTTTCTGTCCCAACTCACGGCTTTGTTGTTTGAATTTTCTCTTACTCCATGTAAACCACTAAATTAAGCACTATATGTTTATATGTGTGTAGGGGGTTGCAGTAAATTAGAAACCAAGGAATTAAATAAATTGCTGTCATATATATGTCTAATACATATAATAAATACCATAATATTTGTTCATTTATTTCTTCACCATTCAACAATCAATTATTAACACCTTTTATCATTATAAGAGTATGCTAGATGTAGGGGCACATACAAAGACACACACTGGAAGAAGCAAGACAACAAATTAAAGAACAAAAATACAATAGAAAAGAGCATGTGAATACAGCAGCAAACTGCCATACTCTGGTGTCACACTCAGAGTAGGAAAAGGTGAATTTTATTTGTGATGGTGTAGAAATGCTTTATGTAAATATAGGCCACAGGTTATAGATGATGGAAAAAGAATATATTACTATTTCTTTAGAAATGAATGGGTAATGGTATAGGGTGAATTTTTTCCCTTTTCGATTTTCATGTCATTTCTTTTTTTTTCCCATACTGACTTGTTTATATTTATTTATTTTTATTGAGGTATAATTGACTATAACATTATATCAGTTTCAAGTGTACAACGTAATGATCCAATAGTTGTATATACTGCAAAATGATCACTACAAAAAGTCTAGTTAACATCTGTAACCATACATATTTACAATTATTTTGTCTTGTGATCAGAATTCATGTCATTTCTTCATGGGAAACTGGAGTCAGGGAGGAAATTTGTTCAAGTGCCAAATTCCCCTCTTTCATAATGAAAAAAAAACTTTTTTAATCCATACATAGTATATTGTTTGCCCTCCACTCTATCAGATATCTATTTCTGGGAACAAACTACCAGAACACTTGGTGGCTGCATCGACAATCATTTATTTTTTTCACAAGTCCACAACTTGTGCAGAGCTCAGAGGAGATGGCACATCTATTCTTCACGGCTCCGGCTGAGGGGGCCTGAACAGAGAGGCTCTTCTTTCAAGGTGGCTGACAAGCTGGTATTAGCTGGAGTTCAGATGGAGGTGTGGGCTGGGTCTCAGCCCTCTTCATATGGACCTCTCAATGGGCTACTGGGTTTCAGTAGCAAGCATCACAAGAGATAGGAAATAGAAGCTGCCGGTTTCATAACGCCTGACCCAGAAAGTGGCACAGAGTCACTTCTGCCATATTATATGGTCAGAAGGTCACAGAGTCCAGATTCAAGTGAGAGAGGACACAGACCTCACTTCTAGATGGAATGAGCATCAAAGAATCTTGGAAAAGTGTTTAATAACTGCCACTTCAGCGATCCTTTATTTTTCCTTTTCCTTTTTTTTTTTTTTTTTTTTTTGCATGGTTTGGTAAGTCCACTTAGAAACTGTAATAACAAAAAAGAAAACCCATACATAGACATATGTCACATATCTACCTTAAGATCTGTAAAGTGGCTTTACCGATGACATGAAACGAACAGCTGTGTGGTCACTCAGTGACGGGCAGAGCTGCTGGCTGTGAAGAGGAAACTAAGGACATCTCCATAACCTCTACCAAATCTAACACTGGGCTTTTTTACACACAATAAAAGTCTGCCAGAATGGATTGGATCTATGATTACTCGTAACAGAAGAGAAATGAAAAGCCTAGTGTTGAAGGTTATGACGTGTGCACTGCAAAGCTGCTGACACTGGAGTCTCTTGGGATGCCAGGGCTCTGTGTGAGTTGGCAGCAAAGGGACAAGTGGGGCTAGTTCAGAAAAGCTGGAGGCCCTGGCATGGGATGCTAATTCTAGCCGAGCTGTGTTTACTCAGAAGAGCCACCTTTCTCTTCTTTATGTGACAATATAGGGGCAGCAGCCCCAAGGGTGTTTGGTACAGATTCCTGGACCCCGGCACATCCCACCTAAATCACAGTCTCAGAGGATAGCTCCCAGGAATCTACAGGGTAAACAAGCTTTCCAAGTGGCTTTTATGAACAGTAAGTGTTAAGGACCACTGAACAGGGAGACAGGCTTGTACATAAGGTCCCAAAAATTATTAGAAACATCACCAGGCACTGTAAAGATTTCAGAGAAGTTGTCTTTTGTTATTTTCCTCCCCCTCCTGCAATTGATCTTTAACTTTATATGGCTAAAGTTAAAAACTACTGAAAATTTTTTTTCCTCAAGTAGAAATCTCAGGTGAGAGGTTTTTTCAGAATAAGCTAAATTGGTCTCAGTCTGGGATGCTGACTCCCTCTCGTGCTGCTCTTTTGGGCTGGGCTGAGTAAAAGCAGCCTTTCCCACAGCCATGAGACTACCCCTAGAAAGGAACCTCAGTTTCAAATAGCGTGAGAAACCTCCCAGGGCCAACACTTTCTGCTCAGTTCTCTATGCCAGGAGGTTCCAGCCTCTGGGCTGCGGACTGGTACTGGTCTATGGCCTGTTAGGAACCGGGCCGCACAGGAGGAGGTGAGCAGCGAGCCAGCAAAGCTTCATCTGTATTTGCAGCCTCTCCCCAGTGCTAGCATCACTGCCTCAGCTCCACCTCAGATCATCAGGCATTAGATTCTCAAAGGAGCATCAGTCCCTGGAGCCAGAAAGGTTGGGGACCACTGCCCTATGCTAAAGTCCACAGAGGCAGCTGAGTCACCTCTTTTGAATTTTCCATATTCAAAAGAGGAAATCAAAAGTAGTGAAAGAAACAGAAATCCAGAGCTTTGTAGGGCTGAAGACTGTTTAGGCCACTCTGCTGAGGAAGTAAACTTTCATACAAACTGACAGTCAGCACACGAATATTTTTGATGAAGCTGCTTGCTACAGAATATAAGATTACCTCTGATTGGACTTCAAGGCACTCAGAGAGTAATCAAGTCTCAAGCTGTTGTAAGAACTAATAGCAACCCATTTGATTATAAGCAGCCAATTTGAATGTACAAATACATATAGCATATACTGAGTGAAGACAGTCAGCTGGAGGAAAAGATGATTCTATAATTGCAGGGAGGTTTTCATTACATTAAAAATCCCAACATAGACTTATTGAAAAATAAGCAAGTTAAATGAACATGTTTTTCCTCTGAGAGAGATCATGGAAAGGATATTCATTCATTCGTTCAACTGGTATTTACTGAATGCCAACTGTGTGCCAGGCATTGGCTAGCAGCTAAGGGGAAAAAATACAGGCAGCTATAAGATAATCAGCATGACCCCTTTATATATATTTTTCAAGTCAACGGGTTTGTTTTTTGTTTCCCAAATGGATATTTCTTGTGTGGATTATAAAAGAAAGAAACGTTAATTATAAAAAAAAAAAATCTTCAGATGATACATAAAATTATAAAGAGAAAGATAAAAAATATCAGCCTATCTCCCAGACATACCACCCAACATTTTGTTGTATAGCCTTTTCTATTTTTTCTAAAATTTGATTCTTAAGAGGAAATACAAAAGAAAATTTAAATGTACATTTTTTAGCAGTTCTTGTAATACTTCTTCTCAGGCCCCAAGTATGGGAAACTATCACTCCAAAACATGGTGTCTATCAATTAGTACTGGAGTTTGGAATATGAGGAAGAACTGGGTCGTAGTATGTCTGGCAATCTAAAGGAGTCCCGGGAGGAACGCCATTGCTTACATGGTTCCCAGGGCTGGGCACTAGCGAGTGTCTGCTATGCACCATCTCCAGCTGGCATCACCATTGCCTTGTCAATATGGGCAAAAGAGATGTGGTAGCAAGCCTGTTAGGTGGGCACCACTGTGTGCCAGGCCATGTGCTGAGCTTTTGAGATACATCAGCAAACATAGCCCAGAAAATGCTCTGCCCTCGTGGAGCTTACGTTCCAGATTGGGGCTTACTTTTTCCAAAGCCACGCTAATAATTGTGACAGGGGTGAGCATCAGAAATGAAATAATTGAAATTTCTTTACTTCCTCTTTCATGAGATTGACAAAACAACTTTGTTTAGAGAAGTTTGGTTGCTTTTTGGTAGACGGAAAAATAAGAAGTAGACTCCAGGGCCCACAGGTGTTAAAACCAGTGGGAAGTGATAGTTTTCTTCTGTGTCACTTTCCCATCAGAAAGAAACTGATCAGCCCACACTGTTTGATAACTTTTTAAGATTATAAATGACTGGTGAGACTAGGAGGCTGGATCCAGCTTTGTGGCCAGGTGCCAGGAAGGGAGTGGTGCCCAGACGCTGCCCCACACCCTCAAGCCACATGACTGCCCTAGCACCTTCCCCTGTGTCCCACACTGTCCCGAAGGAGGAACCAGCTGCAGTCCCAGCCCTGCAGACCCTCCTCAAGCCCAAGCAGTGCAGCCACCTTGAGCTGGCCGTCCCCTGATTGCAGCCAGCCCTGCCCTGGGCTCTGTGCTGCCTGCCCTGGAGAATTCCAAGCTACCTAAGGTTCAGTCTCAGCAGAGGAGACAGCAGGTACATAGCCTACCTCACAGGGAGGCAGAATGTGGAAGTCTGGTGGAAAACACCACCATCCTGTGTCACATCAGGTGAGAAGCCCACTCCATCCACTGCTGGCTCGGCTGAAGCCCGCCTGTCCCCTCATTTGAAGAGGCTACACTCCTTGTGCAGCAAAAATGATAGCAGGTGGACTCTCATCCCTAAAGAGAAAATCAGAGGCTGCTGATGGGCAATGAGGGTATGACCGCTTGGCTCAGCCTAACGCATATCTGCCCTTCCCCAAGCACAATGTCTTGCCTTTGCCTCTGCCTCCTTGACCCTCTTGAGCCAGAGCGTAGCCCGCTCACAATCACTCTGTTCCATCACCTGAAGATTCTACCCTTCAACAAAGATCCCTCCTCCCAATATAGACACCCACAAATAATGCACACATGTGCACACACACATACACACACACACTTTTTTTCACTTACTAGAACCTTCTTTTGCATTGTTTTCTGTGAGATTCACATTGGTTAGGCTCTCTCTTTTATTGTAAAGGAGGCATAAAAGGCGATTATGTCATGTTTCTCCACCCAGTGGCTTTTGGTTTTGATTTTTGCTTAATTAAAAACAAAATGGAGATTGTATTAAACATGGAGGAGTGAGAGATGTCCCTGGATCTCTCCCCTTGAAACAACAATAAGCTGAACATCTAAAACTCAACAAAAAACATTCAAACTGTACACCAGCACATTTGAGTGTGGGATCTGCGCATAAGAGCTACCACAGGTCAGAATCTTGGATGTCAGATGGTGGACTGGGAGAAATAAAGAAGCTGCCTCTGGCGGCCGAGCTCCCTGACGGAGGAGGGCGAGGGGAGAAGGAGCGGCAAATTCCCTGAACAGCCCTGCCTAGAGTATTGTGGGCTCCATGCGGCTGGCAGCAGTGCCTGGTCATCAGGGCAGAAGGCAGAGAAACAGGAACGGCAGAAAAGTAGGAACACCAGAGAAGCAACAGTTGATTTTTACCAGCCACGGTTGCAAAATCAAAGCTGAGCTGCAGCACCCATCTCCCAACCCAGAGGCCCTCTCCCCCATACCCTCTGAGACCGGTCACCGTGGAGCCCCAGGGGAATCTGAGCAAATGCTACCAAAACTGTCACTAACACTGACAGGAACTGAGACTGAGGGTAGCGGGTGTGATTAAACATCGATAAGGGAAAAAAAGACATTATTAAGACTTTATAAAAAGCGGAGATCCAAGAGGCTTAGACACCACCTACTGGAAACCAAAAGAAAAACACCTTCTTTGCAACAGGCTAGGAACCATTATATAATAAATCTTCTTTCTAGGAAAAAAAAAGAGGGGGAGAACACATTTCCATTAATGCCAGGCAGAGAAATTGTCCATTAAACACCATGAACAACCAAGGTGACAAAGCATCTCAGAAAGAAAGAGAAAAATCTCCAGAAAATAAGCTTACAAACATAGAAATATGTGACTTAAATGACAGAATTTAGGATGGTACTTCAGAAAAAAATTGAGTGAGTTCTGAAACAAATCATATCAACAATTTCAGAAATTGGAAAAACAACTAGATGAGCAAAATGAGTTCTTTAGCAAGGAGATTGAAACCCTCAAAGAGAACCGAATAGACCTTCTGGAGATAAAGAACACACTGCAAGAGTTCAAAAATGAAATAACAAGCTTGGGAAATAGAGTAGACTAAATGTAGGAAAGGACCAGTGATATCGAAGACAGAAATCTAGAAATAAATCAGAAGGAAGAAGAGAAAAACCAAGGAATGAAAAATAATGAAAGAGAAAGACAAGAACTAGCTGATACCATCAGAAGAGAGCTGATAATGGACATTATTGAAGGCAAGGAAAAGGAGGAGGTACTAGAAAGCATTTTCAGACAAATAGTGGACGAGCATTTCCCAAATCTAAGGAATGAGCTAGAGCTTGAAATTCAAGAAGTCAATGGAACACCCAATTATCTCAACACTAAAAAGCCTTCATCAAGACACATTGTATTAATATTATCAAAAATCAACGACAAAGACAAAATTCTCAGGGCAGCCAGGGAGAAGAAAACGGTAACTTATAAAAGAAAACCCATTAGATTAGTTTTGGACTTCTCAGTGCAAACTGTACAAGCCAGAAAGGAGTAGAATCAAGTATTCAAAATATTAAACGAATGGAACTACGAGCCAAGAATAATGTATCCAGCTAAGCTCTCCTTTAGATATGAAGGAGAAATCAAGACCTTTCCAGACATACAAAAATTGAGAGAATTCTCCACTACGAGGCCTGCGCTACAGGAAATACTGAAAGGGGTCAGCTCACCAAAAACAAAATAACAAAAAAAAATATACTTAATTTTTTAGTAAGGTGACTATCAGGCCATAGAAGCAGAGGAGTGCAACCCTTACTACAAATAGGGCATTATAGCTTAAACATTAAGAAGAGGATTGCTATAGCAAGATAGTAATGAACATTTAGCATATATAGGGACAAAATGAGATAACAGTGACTGAAAAGGGGAGGATTCAAAGATCCAAATTTGCAAAGGAGAGTGGAGATAAGGCACTCACAGAAGAAAATGGACGACAGTGTGTGTGTGTGTGTGTGTGTGTGTGTGTGTGTACACACACACACACACACACACACACACACACACACACACACACACACACATATATA
>NW_006432943.1:3298661-3309291 GCF_000325575.1 Pteropus alecto
CACTTATTAAAAAAATTATATGCCAGGATCGAGAGGGTTTTATCCCAGGGGCACAGGGATGGTTCAACATACACATATCGTTTAATGTGATACACCACATAAACAAATTAAAAAATAAGAATCATATGATCATATCACTAGAAGCAGAAAAAGCCTTCAACAAGATACAGCATCCATTTATGATCAAAACACTTAACAAAATTGGTATAGAAGGAAAGTACTTTAACATAATAAAGGCCATAGATGACAAACCCTCAGCCATTATTATACTTAATGGTGAAAAACTAAAACCTTTCCAAGATCAGGAACAAGACAAGGCTGTCCACTATCACCACCATTATTCAATATAACATTGGAGATACTAGCAAGTACAATCAGGCAAGAGAAAGATATAAAAGGCATCCGAATAGGAAACAAAGAAGTCAAACTGTCACTATTTACGTATGACATGATTCTCTATATAGAAAACCCTAAAGGCTCCACAAAAACCCTACTAGAAACAATAAGCAAATACAGTAAAGTTTCTGGATACAAAATCAATGTTCAAAAATCCATTAGGTTCCTATACTCTAATAACAAAGTATCAGAAAAAGAAGTGGAAAAAATAATTCCTTTTGCAATTGCAACAAAAAGAATAAACTACCTAGGAATAAATCTAAGAAACATGTGAAGGACCTATATAATGAAAACTATAAGACCTTATTAAAAGAAATCGAAGAAGATACAAAAAATGGAAAGATATTCTGTGTTCTTGGACTGGAAGAATCAACATAGTTAAAATGACCTTATTACCTAAAGCATTTATAGATTTAATGCAATCCTCATCAAAATCCCATCGGCATTTGTTAAAGAACAAAAAATCATCAGATTTGTATGGAAACACAAAAGACCCCCAATTGCCAAAGCCATCCTGAGAAAAAAGAACGAGGCTGGAGGCATCACTCTGCCCGACTTCACATTATACTACAAAGCAACAGTAATCAAAATGGCATGATATTGGCAGAAAAACAGACACAGAGACCAGTGGAAGAGAATCGAGAGTCCAGAAGTAAACCCATATTTATATGGGCAAATAATTTTCGACAAAAAAGCCAAAAACATACAGTGGAGAAAGGAAAGCCTCTTCAATAAATGGTTGTGAATAAACTGGAAGGCCACTTGCAAAAGAATGAAACGAGACTGTTGTTTATCACCACACACCAAAATTAACTCAAAATGGATTAAGGACCTGAATATAAGACCTGAAACAATAAAATGCATAGAAGAAAATATAGGAACTAAACTCAAAGACCTTCGACTTGAAGAGGATTTTATGAATTTGACTTCAAAAGCAAGGGAAGTAAAAGCAAAAATAAATAAATGGGACTATATCAAACTAAAAAGCTTCTGCTCAGCAAAAGAAACCGTCAACAAGGTGAAGAGACAACCATCAGAATGGGAAAATATATTTGCATGCAACGCTTCCGATAAGGGCCTACTATCAAAAATATACAAAGAACTCATATGACTCAATAACAAACAAACAAAAAAAAAATCCGATTAAAAAATGGGCAGAGAATCTGAACAGACACTTCTCCCTAGAGGACATACAAATGGCCAACAAATATATGAAAAGATGCTCAACATCGCTAGCTATTAGGGAAATGTAAATCAAAACCACAATAAGATACAATTTCACAGAATGGCTATAATCAACAGAACAAGTAATAACAAATGTTGGAGAGGATGCAGAGGAAAAAAGAACCCTCATACACTGCTGGTAGGACTGCAATTTGGTACAGCCACTATGGAAAACAGTATGGAGGTTCATCAAAAACTAAGAATTGATCTACCATATGATCCAGCAATCCCTCTACTGGGTATTTACCCGGAAGACTTGAATACCCATATCTGTAAAGAAATTTGCACACTGATGTTCATAGCAGCATTATTCACGGTGGCCAGGACATGGAAACAACCAAAGTGTCCTACAATAGTTGATTGGTTAAAGAAGCTGTGGTATATATATATATACAATGGAATTACTCAGCCACAAGAAGAGATGAAATATTGCCATTTGCGACAACATGGATAGACCTCGAGATAATCATGCTAAGCGAAATAAGCCAGACAGAAAAAGTTGAAAATCACATGATATCACTTCTATGTTAGATATAAACCTAAAAGCAATAAATGCAGGACAAACAAACAGAGACTCATGGACATGAACTATAGATTAGTGGTTACAATAGGGTAGGGATTGAGGGAGGAGGGGGCAAGTAGATGGGGTCAAGGGGGTCAAACATAGGGGGTAGGGGAAGTGTGAAGTGGGTAAAGAGAATCAAATATGTGGTAGCTGAAAGAAACTGGACTTCTGGTGGTAAACACACAATAGAATATACAGATGTCAAATTATAATGTACACCTGAAAATTATATAATTGTATTAACCAATGTTATCCTAATAAACTTACTTAAAAAAAAAAAAAGCCACTGAATACATATAAAAGGGCAAACCTGATAAATTTAAAATAAGCTTCAACTGTTCCGAATGCATTTTATGGTGTTTAACACCAAAAAGAGAAAATTTTAGAATAGTTTCTAAGAATTGTAAGGGAAAATGCAAACATAGTTCAAAAATCTTATAATGGCTAGACATATGTACATTACATACTACTTAGATTTGGGAATATATTTCTACAGTGTTTGTAACAGATTATTTCATATGTTTCACTCTAAATTTTTTTGGAGACTCCTCTCTTTCCATATTCTTTTCTATGCTTCATTTTGTTGTTTTTTGAAAGAATTTTATATTTGCGAAAAATGTTGCAAAACACCACACAGAAAGACAGACAATAGCAAATTGTTGATCAGGATGTGGAGAAATAGGAATCTTCATACAAAATGCAGCTGTTTTGCAAAAACACTTTGAAGCAGTTCTTCAAAATGTGGTGTTGGTGGTAATAGTGGTGAACGTAGCTGCCTTCCAAAATGCTGAACATAGAGTTAATATTTTGGCTCAGCACTTCTAGGTACATACCCAAGAGAAACGAAAACAAATATCCATACAAAAACCTGTGCACAAATAATAATAGGAGCATAATTCATAATAACCAAAATTAGAAACAACCTACATGTCCATCAACCAATGAATAGATAAACACAAAACACTATATCCATGTAGTGGAATATTATTCAGCAGTAAAAAATGTACTGATATATGCCATAACATGAATGAACCTTAAATGCATTCTACTAACTGAAGGAAGCCAGTCACAAAAGACCATATTCTATGATTCCATTTATATGAAATATATGGAATAAGCAAACTAATAGAAACAGAAAGCAGGTTAGAAGTTGTTTGGAGTTGGGAGAGGTGAGTGGAAATGGAAAGTGATTGCTAATTAATATGGGTTTTTTTAGGGGGTATGTGCTAAAATATTCTAAAATTAAATTATGGTAATGATGTTTAACTATGACTATACAGAAATCACTGAACTGTACATTTTAAATGAATGAATTTTACAGTATGCGAAAATATATCTCAATAAAGCTATAAAATAAATAGCACACAGGATCTCCATATACATTTCACCCAGCTTTCTAGGCACACATATTGAAATCAGGAGATTAATGTTGATAAACTACTATTAACTATTAATCTACAGATCTTTTGCAAATTTTGCCAATTATTCCACTAATGTCTTAAGGAAGAGAAAAGCAGCCCTTGCCATCCAGGACCTGGCCTGGTGCCATCAGCTAGTGTTGCTAAAAGCTGGCCTGGCACTCACTCATACCAGGTCTTTCTTTTTTAAATCGAGGCATATTGGATATGTAATGTTACATTAGTTACATTGGATATATAATGTTACATTAGTTTCGAGTATAAAACATAATGTTACATTAGTTTCGAGTATAAAACATGTTACATTAGTTTCGAGTATAAACATAATGATTTGTTATATGTATTTACTGAGATGACGACCACAATAAGTTTAGTTAACATCCATCACCACACATAGCTAGAAATTCTTTTTCTCGTGATGAGAATTTTTAAGATTTATTCTCTTAGGAACTCTCAAATATACAATACAGTATTATTAACACTAGTCACCTTGCTGTATATTACATCCCCAGGATTTATTTAGTTTATTATTGGACGTGTTTACCTTTTGACTCCCTTCACCCACTTTTCCTACCCCTTAACCCCCTCCTCTGTATCTATGAGTCTGGTCTGTTTGTTTGTTTGTTTGTTTGTTTGTTTGTTTGTTTGTTTTAGATTCCACATATAAGTGAGATCATACTGTATTTTTCTTCGTCTATCTGACTTACTTCACTTAGCATAATGCCCTCAAAGTCCATCCACGTTGTCAGTCACATTGGGTCTTGCTGTTCTCCTCTCCCACACAAACAATTTCACAGAGCATCAGATAAGGCTACTATGTGACCATGACAGATCAAGATAAGAACACTAGCACCCTATAATTATATTTAAACACAGAAGAACTTTAAACATTCTCCAAGTCACAAAATAACAAACATTTCCCTTTCCCGAGTAATATGAGTGACAGCTGATGCTTTGGCTATTATAGGGTTATCCTTGCTCTAATCGGCCCCTTCTGTAGATAAGATTTAGTAATATACTAAATCATAGAACTGTCTCCACTTTCTGGAACACTTTCATTTCCTTGATCCTCCTCCAAATCACCCAACCAAAAAAAGTCTTTTCTAGTACATTCCTAGTGAAACATCCTGCAGTTCCTACGGTGTGCCCTCTCCCTTGCTACAATTAATAAACTCAACTTGTTCAACTATGGATGTGTTCTTGATGGTCTCTGGCTGGAGAGCATTGACAGTCCCTTTTCTGTTCCAGGATTCAATTCAGGATCTCAAATTGCATTTGGTCAACATGTCTCCTTGGTCTCCTTCCATCTGGAATATTTCTTCAGTCTTTCTTGGTCTTTCGTGATCTTGACACTTTTTTAACGAGTACTGGCCAGTTATATTGTAGAATATCCCTTTCTTTGTATTTGTCTGATACTTTCTTATGATTAAATTCCAATTATGCATTTTTGGCAGGAATAACACAGAAGCGATGTTGCGTCCTCCAGTGCCTGATAATAAAGAGGTGCGTGATGTTAATAGGTCCCTCTACTGATAATATTAAGCTTGATCACTTGGCTAACACAGTGTCTGCCAGATTTTTCCACTATAAAGTTGCTATTTCTGTAATTAGTAAGTAGCCTGTGGAGAGATACTTTGAGACCATGTAAATATCTTGTTTCTCATACTTTCAAAGTCTACTAATTTTCACATCCATTTGTGAGACTTGCCTACAATAATTATTACTGTGGTGTTTGCCAGATGCTGATCCTGTGCTTTCATTACTCCTCCTACATTCACTAATGGCAGTTCTACCATAAGAAAGCACTATCCCTTCTCTCTCCTTTTTAAACCTTTAAAAATTATATCTGTATGGAATTATTGATAATTATTTTTGTCTATGAGTTATAATCTAATATTAATATTATTTTGTTGCTCAAATTGTCCCAGATTTGGCCATTGTCCCAGTTTTAGGCATCCTAATAATATAACATATATATATATGTACATATATATGTATTATAGGAGTCCCTATATATAATAGGAGTTTCAGAATTGCTATTCATATTCTTGTGAAAAACAAGTTTACTAACTAGACTACAATATTTGTGTCAGTTCTTTTTTCCTTCAGCTTTACATTATATAGTCAAAATGACTGCTGCTTTCCAAAGTTACCTGGGTTAACTTTCTCTTCTCCACTCCCTTCAACTGGTTATTATATAATTGTAATACAGTTAGGTACATTTGTTACTATTTATATTACATTTTGGGTTCCTTCCACATTCTGATTTTAATTATTTATGTGTTGAATTCATATGTGAAATATTAACGTGGGTCAAAGAGTCAGAGCCATACAGAAAGTTACACGTAGGGAAGTATCACCCACACTTCTACTACTCTATTTTCTGACTCCCATTTGAACAGATACCTGTATGTTTTCTTATATCCTTTTATTTCTTACACTAAGGATGTCATATTAATGGAGGAAGGAGGTAAAATAATTTAAAATGTTAATCGAGCCACATTCAGAGACTGCAATGTGCTGATCAGCCCTGTACCCAGGCCAGGAGGACACCTTCAGAACAAAAAAAGATTTCCGCTGGGATTGCTATCAACCCATGCTCCACACCTGTGAAGTGGGCACAGGAACCAAGAGTCATTCCCTATGGCTAAAACCATGGGAGGCCTATGGATTAAAAGCTAGGAACTGCCAGCAGGCCTTTCACTCTACATAGTCTTACTTTTTCACTCTATATACCCTTCCCCTTCCTCACTGCAGGTCATGGGTTGACAAAGTCTTTTAAACAGTAACTCACAGGAACTAAAGAATGATATATAAACTGAATTCCCTAAATGCTAGCCCTGCCTACCACCAACTGTCTTTCCAAGTCTCTTACTGTCCTTCTCACTGTCTGCCTCTGAGGGGAGACCAAACTCTGTCGGTGGAGTGTTACCTCTTTTCTAATAAACTTTCCTTTTGACTCTAACTTTGGCGTGTGTGTTGAATTTTCTCACTCTCTGCCAAAGGACCCTTTTCTTCTCTCGGTACAGGGCTGAGTCTCTCCATTACTCGGGGAAATTTGCCCTGTCCTGCATCAATATAATATGCTTTTATACATTGCTTTTTCATATAACTGTACATTCTGGAAGTCATTCCGTATCAGGTTATAGAGATCGTTCTTATTTTTTTGATAGCTGTATAACACTCCGTCTTGTGGATATACCGTGGTTTTTTCAACCACTCTCCCAAAGATAAGCAATAAGATTGTTTACAATATTTTGGAAAAACAAACAATGCTGGTAAGAATAAACTTCTGCATATATATTTTTGTACTGTTAGAGGTATATCCTTAGGATAAATTTCTAGAAGTGGGATTCTGGGTCAAATGACAAGTGTGCATGTAGTTTTGATAAGTGTTGCCAAAGATCCTTCCAGAACTGTTAACACCCGTTTGCACCTCCGCCAGCAATATATTAGAAGAGTGACCGTTTCTCCACAGCCTTGTCAAAAGAATGCGTTGCATACTTTTGAATTTTTGCAAATCTGATAAGCGTTTAATTTGCATTTCTTTAATATTTCGTGAGTTTGAACATTTTTAAAAATACATTTAAGGGTCATTGTTCTGTCTTGTGAATTATCTGTTCCTGCCTTTTCGCCATTTTGTCAACCTTGGGGCTTTTAAATGTCTCTCATTTTAGAGGTTTTTCTTTAAATAATAATGTCAAATTTTGTACTCATTTGGATACTTATCATTTTACTAAAACTGAAAAAAATGTGGTATTTGTTTGCTACACTCACTAATGGGAAGGGAACTACTCAGAGCTATTTGTTGATGGTGACGATGTTCAACAAATACAAACATTTAAAGGAACATTTTTAAGCTGCTTCCTTCTTTCTAAAAAACAACAAACCAATAAACAAATAACCTGGTTTTATCTTCACCCAAAATAACTGCGCCGCCTTTGCATTAGGCTGTTTTCTAGGACTCAGGGGACCCTCTCTAAGGGGAGGCCTGATTCGTTTATAATTAGCTGTGTGGGCAGGTTTAAACAGGTTTGTATAACCTCACACAAACTTCATTTCATTTCTTTAATATAGCTTTTTCTAATTTGACCTGGTTTTGACCAGATAATAGCACTTTGACTCACTTGCTTTTTCCACCCTCTACTTTTGGATGCCTGCTCCTTTAATTATTAAGCCTTAGGACATAAGATTTATGGAGCCTCAGGTCTATAAACATGGTGACAGTAAGTTTTGGTTACACTAAGAATAACATCTCAGCCTTAGATGTGTTTCAGCTCCAGGTCCATTGAGTCAGAACTACCCCACCGGCCATGGGACTAGGCGGGATGGCCCCAGGCTGATTTCAGAACCCAACACAATGAACAGTTACTCCAGCCCCTTCCAGTCAGTAGCACCCAGGCCTTTATCTCCCTTAGTTTCCATGATGACTGATTTTTCCCTTTATACCGTGTACTCCAGAGATACCTGGGGGCCAGGTCATTGAGAGCATTAGCTTGCTTGTGTTTCCCAGCACTTGCCACTCCCTAGGATAAATCCTTACTTTCTTTGTTGCAAACCTGCACGTACCTTCCCTTTGACTCCCACACATGCAGGTGGACCCCTTTTTGTTCCAGTAACATTTGAAAAATTCCTGCATGATACACTTTCAGTTGTGTGGAGAAATATCCAAGACACCCCGTTTTTAAAACTACTCCCGGTTTCATATGCTGCTCTCTCTTCTTGTTCAAGGGAACTGCCAAACTAGCCAGGTGTTACTAAGCAATGAGGCCTTGAAAGAAACCAGCAAATTCAAGAAATTTAAGAAGTGTAAAATAATATGGAACAATTGAAGTAATTTCGTTTTTGAAACTGCTCTATGAGGGAAATATAGATATAGATATAGATAGATATAGATATAGATATAGATATAGATAGATAGATAGATAGATAGATAGATGATAGATAGATAGAGATAGATAGATAGAGATAGATAGATAGATAGATAGATAGATAGATAGATAGATAGATAAGCAAATAGTACCACATTGCCTGAGTACCTGGAGGTACTATATTTCAATTTCAGTATTTTTCTTTAGTGCTTTTTTAAACCTGTCCTGAATTCTGTAGTGGAAATGTATTATATCCCAGTGCCTATTAAGTAGTTATAATATGATTGATTCACTGTAAGTGAATCAATCATATTATAACTACTTAATTCAATAAAAAGTACCTTCTATGAGCCTAACGTTGAGCTTGGTGCTAAAGGAATCAATATGAGAGGGTTTCAGTTCTCAAGATCGCAACAAACCAATGACAGTGCAACACTGTGATAAGCGCTGTGATGGAGTAGGGCTCTAAAGCTGAGGGACAAAGAAAGAAATAGGGGCTGTTGAGTTAACCAGAGAAGGATTTGTATTTCACAATTTCCTTAAACTCTCTGAGCTTCCATTTCCTTATCAGCTCAATAACTTCTACTTTGCAGGGCTGTTATAAGATTAAGTGGACAGTATGAGTCTGGTACAATGCCTGATATAGAGTAGAAGCTCAATGACTATTAGTTGATATTATTGCCAATAAATGTGTATGAAAATCATCAAAAGAAACATCCTTGCTACATTTTTGTACATTATAGCAACTCTCCCTTATATTTATCTGATTCTTTATTATTCATTAAAATCATCCCCAGATTTTATCTCATTTGATAATCTCAATAATCATGTGAAGCGGGTAGGTCAGAAACCATTTCCATTTTACAGATTAATAAGCAGAAATTTAAACGGCTGGTTAAATGACTGGGCTGTTAAATGACTAGTCCAAAAATCACACATTTTAGGAAACCAGGATTTGAGCAAAGACATTCTCATTCCAAATCTAATCCATGTTCCATGACCCCACCACAATGTTTCTCATGTTGGAGGAAAATGTTCTTCGTAATAAACTGTGATGGAACACAGTAACACAGCTAGCTCTTAACATGGGTCAAGGGTCTGTCAAACCAACACCAACATAGGAATACAGGCTCCAGGTAAATCTGAAGTGAAGGACCAACTCAAATACAGGGAGATTGGAGAGGACCACTGAGGTGCTGTGATTTATAATAAGAATATATATCTGTGTGTGTGTGTGTGTATGTGTGTGTGTGTGTGTGTGTGTGTGTGTTTTGATCTTTATCCCTGTTTCTTATACAAAGCTTCTAAAATCTGTTATTTCTCATGTGGTAAGAGCAATAAAGCTGTCCTGTTATTCATAACAAGCCTCTCTTGACTACAGAGTTTATGCTAATGAAGTGACTTTTAGAAAGCCCTTGAGGATAGGGGCTGGTTGTCAGGGAACCAACTTTGTGATTAGAGGGTTGGAACCTTCAACCTCACCTCCCAGATCTCCAAGAAGGTGAGAAGGGGCTAGAGATTGAGTTCAATCTCCAGTAGCCAATGATTTAATCAATCATGCCAATGTAATGAAGCTTCCATGAAAATCCAAAAGGACAGGGTTCTGAGAGCTTTGGGGTTGGAGTGCTGAGAGGGTGGTCATCCCAAACTCCAGAGGTTCTTAACCTTGCCCTACGTATCTCTTCATCTGGTTGGTCATTTGTATCCTTTAATATCCTTTGCAATACCCCACTTCCTTTCTCAAGTGTCTGAGAACTCTGTGTAAGTTAATGAAAATAACTCTTGGAAGATATGTAAAAATATTCATTTATTTAGCAAATAATGTATCAAGTACCTGGTACTATGCAGGACACTGCTAGGTGCTGTGAAAGACGAAAATAAATAAGTGTGACCTCCTGTCTTTAGAGTCTTTATACTCAAAAAGAAGAGATTAGGCAAGCCCTTAGATAAATGCAAAGCTGAATAATGCCTTTAGACGAAGTGCTATTTTATGTTCAGAGGAAGAAAAGATCATATTCTCTCAAGATGTACGAGTGATAATTTCTTGAAAAAAAGTGGTTTTTGATTCTAAAGAGGAAGTGACTATCGGGATCACAGTAGGAAACGGATGGCACTCAAATTGTGATAATACAAGAATTTAATGAAAACTACTTATA
>NW_006432943.1:3309310-3332735 GCF_000325575.1 Pteropus alecto
TAGGGAAATGATAAGGGATTGTGGGTAACCTGGGCTAGCAACAGCTGGTAGACTGTTACCAGCCCCAGGTCTCAGGGAGGCGAGGAGGGAGCAGTTACAGGATCCCAAAGGAGAGAGCTCTGTGAAGAAGGCTACTCTGTTAGGAATGGCAGCCTCTCAAAAGAGGAACATGAGCAGCCTGAGGCAACCCCTCAGGACAAAGCCAAGGGAAAAAAATACCCAGATCTCACTCTCTGACGTCCTTCTGGGCTTCCTTACCATTGGCTGAGCCCATCAGGAAGGCGGAGGCAGGATATCAGCCATCCAGGGCACAGACCAGGGCTGACAAGGGTGGGAATGGATCCAATGGGGCAAAGAGGTATCTCTGACACAAGAGGTGCTTTTAATTAGTAGAAATGGGTATCGATTCTAGTCAGCAACATTAGTAAAATTATAGAGGAAAAACATCCTTATGAGCTTAGGTCCAACTTGGCAAGAACACACAGTTTAAGTAGGAAAATAATGAAAAAGGAAAGATTTTAAAAAGTGAGTTAGGGTCTTGGCATGCAATGTCATGAGTACTAGGCCAATGATTTGGCCATTTATTTGGTAAGCAGTGGAGAATTATTGCAGGCTTTATGTGAGGGAGTAACATAAATAGAGCTATACCTTAGAAAAATTAATCTGATAATGGTATATAGCACAGACTGGACAGGAGGAGGTTAAAAGAAAAGATGTGAAGTTAGACAGTTTCCAACACTGTTTATTTAAATAAATACATGAGACAATTTGGATAAAATATCTATGTACACATACATAATAACGAATCCTGACATTTGAACTTTTTTTTCTTCTTCTTTACCTCAGGGAAATTATCTCACTAAATATTTGAACTGGCTTGAAATAAAATATCTTAGTGGTCCTGACTTGTGCTTATCAACTTGGACCCTATATTATTCATTGACAATAAAACTATAGATATACAAATATCTGAAATGACAGTGCAAGAAACAAAGATCAAAGAATAAGATGATTTATATTTTTAAAAGAGACAAAGGGATATAGGAACCAACTGAAAAAGCTACCAATAGCCAAAACTGGAACAATTTGAGCTACAAAATAGGTAGTATTAGATTATAACCTAAAGTGTAAAATAAATATCTTTGAGTTCATACCAATGTAAGTACATAAATATAAACAAATAAACAGAGAATAGAAACCTCTCAGAAATATAGAATTCCAAACAATTTATGCAGATACTCCCCCCTCATGGAGATGGAGCATAATTCCCTACCCCCTTAAGTGTGGGTTTGCATAGTGACTTTCTTTTAAGGAGTATAACATGACAAAGGGGGAAAAAAAGTAACTTCACAGTGGAGAAACCTAACATAACTATCTCAGCCAGGTAATCAAAGTTAATATCCAGTGACAAGTCATGTTGATAGCATGTACACCTGAAATGATGTGATGAGAATGGCACTTTACCTCTGTGGTTTTCCTCTCGAAACCCCATAGCTCCAGTCTAACCATGAGAAAAACATTAGACAAATTAAAATTGAGGCACTTTCTACAAAATGCTTTACTAGTACTCAAAACTATCAAAGTCATCAAAAACAAGGAAAGTCTGAGGAACAATCACAGTTTAGAGGAACCTAAGAAAACATGACGACTAAATATAATGTGCTATCCTGGATGAAATCATGGGACAGAAAAAGAAGATTAAGTCAAATATAGGCTTATATTTGGACTTATATAGGAATCTAAATATAGGCTTTGGTTAATAATAATGTATCAATGTTGATTCATTAGTTCTGACAAACCCACCATAGTAAGATATTAACCAATAGGGAAACTGGCACAGGACCTATGGAAACTTTCTATACTATCTTCACAACTTTTCTGTAAATCTAAAATAATTCTAAAATTATGTTTATTAAAAATAAAGAAGTATATTGAGAAAATTTAAACCTATTTTTTGTGTGTCCCTTATAGATAAAAGCTGAAGCAATTAAAATCAGCGGACACCTTTTCAGCTTGAGCACATTTCCACTCTTTGCAACTGAAATATGATTGATATGTTTAATATCAATAGGGTAAAATAAATAGAATTTTGATTTATTTTAAATAAATGTTGTCCCTCAGTTTTGCAAAATGGCCTTTAGTTTCTCCTTGCTTTCATGTTATTAAATTTTCTGGCTTATAAATTTTATATTACATTTAAAATGTAAACCAAATAAAAGATTTTACTAATATAATTCTTTATGCTTCTTTGCTCTCAAATGTCTTTATGTCATTAATTTCAAGGGTCAGTCTCATAACTTTATTCTCATAGTTTGGTTCATTAAGATTTTGGTCTACAGCAGCACAGCTCTCTTTTACCTAAGAACTTTAAAACAGAAAAAGACTACAGATAACTATTTTAAGACACATGGTATGGTTAGCCAACACTTCTGTTCTTATTCATGTATTATTAATGCTGACAAAGCAACAACGTACTGTGTTCTGCTTCCTTACACATACCTGATGGGTTCATTGTTATGTTGTGGATTTAGAAATGTATTGTTTAATCTCTGAGTATTTGGGGATTTTCCAGCTATCTGTTATTGATTTCTAGCTTAATTTCATTGTTGTCTGAGAGTGCACATTGTATGGTTTCTATTCTTTTTAATTTGTTAAAGTGTGCTTAATGGCCCAGGATATAATTTATCCTGGTGAATGTGAACTTGAGAAGAATGTGTTCTCTGCTGTTGTAGGATGAAGTAGTCTATAGGTGTCAATCATATCCAGTTGATTGATGGTGCGATTGAGTTCAACTATGTCTGTACCGAATTTCGGCCTGCTGGATCTGTCCATTGCTGATGGAAGGGTCATAAAGTCTCCAAGTGTAATAGTGGAGTCATCTATTTTTCCTTGCAGTTCTATCAGTTTTTGCCTCATGTATTTTGATGCTCTGGTTTTAATTGAGCATTTTATGATTCCATTTTTTTCCCTCCTCTCTTAGCATATCAATTGTATTTAAAACAATTTTTATACTGATTACTCTAGAGTTTGCAATTTACAAACTTAGAGTTTGCAATATACTACTGTTTCGTGGGTAGTGTAGCTACCTTATAATAGAATATACTCAATTCCTTCTTTTTGCATTGCTGTAATTCATTTTACTTATCTGTATGCTATAATCATCCAAAAGTTGTTGCTATTATTTTGAACAAAGTTATCTATTAGGCCAACTAAAAATATGAAAAATTTTCTTTTACCTTCACAAAGGAAGCTCTTCCTTTATGTAGATTCAAGTTTCTAGCCTGTACCATTTTCCTTGTCTTAAGAACTTACTTTAACATTTCTTGCAAGGCAGTTTTCCAGGCAAATTTCTTGAGTTTTTGTTGAGTCTTTATTTCTCCTTCATTTTTGAAGGATAACTTCGCTAGATAAAATCCTATACTGGTGGGCGGGGGGCGGGGGGCGGTTTCTTTCAACATTTTAAATATTCCCATTCTATTCTTGCTTGCATGGTTTCTGACAAAAAAAATAAAAATAAAAATAAAATAATGTAATTCTTATCCATGTTCCTCTATAGGAGTTTTATCCCCTCTGGTTTCTTTCAAAATTTTTCTCTTTCTCTTTGGTTTTCTGCAGTTTGAATATAATATGCTTAGATGTAGTTTCTTGGTATTTATCATGCATGGTGTATTCCAAGCTTCCTGGATCTATGCTTTGGTGTCTATCATTAATTTTAGAAATTAGTATTATTTTAAATATTCTTCTGTTCCTTTTCTTTTTACTCTCCTCTGGTACTCCTATATTACACCTTATATAATTGTCCTATAGTTCTTGGATTTATTTCATTAAAAACAATTTTTTTTTTCCTATTTGTATTTCAGCTTGGGAAGTTTCTATTCGCTTATCTTCAAGCTCACCGATTTTTCCTCAGGCAAGTCCAGTCTAAAGGTGAGCCCATTTAAGGCATTTCCATTTGTTAGTGTTTAGTTCTAACATCCCCTTCTAGTTCTTAAGTTTTGACCTGATTACATTACCCATCTGTTCTTGAATGTTGTCTACTTTTTCCACACTACCCTTAGCAAATTATTCAGTTGTTTTAAAATCCTGGTCTGATAATTCCAACATCTCTGCCATAGCTGAGTCTGTTTCTGATACTTAATTTTTCCCTTAAAATTGTATTTTTTCTTGTTTTGTACCATGCCTTGTAATTTTGGTTTAAAGCCAGACATATCAGGTAATAGGAACTTGTTTTTCTCCTTTCTTGTGTTGTATTTCCCTAAGAAATCTTTCTTAAAAGGTCTATCTTACAGGTCTGTCATAATCCACTGACATACTATTGCTCTGGTGGTTATTTGGGAAGCATTCTATAATCTTATATTTTTATTTGGCCTGAGTCCCTGGGTTGTGTCCTTCGAAAGAGTTTCCTAGCCTTTTTTTCCCCCTCCTGTTATGATACATAAAGGCTAACAAGGACTGGACTTGTCTAACTGTCCTTTCTCCAGGTCAGACAAAGCTGAAAGAAAGCAGTTTCCCTTCGAGGATGGGCCTTTATCATGGAAAATTATCTGAATATGTTTCAAAATAATTACTTCCTCTTCCCCTGCCCTGCCTCAAACACAAGGGGATCCCTGATCTTAATCATGAGAACTTGGTGGGGAGGCTGGGGGTAAATCCTAGAAAGCATGAGGGCTTCCCCAAGAGTAGGAACTCGGGAGTTTTTAACTGTCAAGGTAGTCTACATTCAGCCTCAAGTAACTTATCAAAGTTACCATTTCACTGTTCACATTAGTTAGGTTTGAGTAGATTCTGTTCCTGGAAAGCCGATACCTACTGTGATTCTATTTGCCTGTTTCTCCAGTATTAGGAGTGCTGGTTTGTTCTGTGACTTCAATTCTCTGGCATAGCTAAGAAAAGCTATTGATTTTCAGCTTATTCAGCTCTTTTCTTGTTGTGAGGATAGAGTGATGACTTCTAAGCTCTTTATAGGTTGGAGGTGAAACTAGTAGTCACCTACAAATTTTTTTGAAAGTCCTTTCAGCTAGGCTGAAATAATCTTGAGAAGCCTTCCCCAATCTTTCTTTGCTAAATGAAAAGCTCTTCCCCATGAGCTCTAGTACTTGGCATGACTACAAGTGATATACTTATTATCTATTAGCTCTGTGACTCCATGAACACCTGGAGAACAGATAATATAGCTTATCTTTGCATTTCTAGTGTATAGATAACTGTCAGCTGAACTGAAAAGAAAAAGAGGGAAAAATACTGTTCACTAATTAAAAACAAAGTACTACTTTTATTTGGCTCACTTCTCCATTTATTAGAATAATCACATTTGGAGAGGCACAAAGCACTTAAGTTTTACATGACTACAAAGTTATCACAAATCCCAAACTCTTTAGCCACAGATATTTCACTTACTCTGTTTAAAGAAAAGCTTTCAAAGCATCTGAGTTAGCTTGATACACAGAGACCCTGAATATATGAGAACTACATATTTTTAAATGCTTGTACTTTCTGCTCTAATAATGTCTTCTTTAAATGGAATCCAGCATAAAAGGGGTTGAAATATGTAAGGTCATGATGCAAATGCTTTGGAGATAGTGAAATTAATCTGTACAACATGGAAAAAGATGTAATATGCACAGAAGTTCTATAAGGATTCACTGAGCCATCTGGGCTTCCATGGCTTGTGCTGTCCATTCTGGTGCTGTCTGGCTGATTTTCTCCAAAAGATTATTCACTTGGAAACAAAGTGATTGGATCTGTTTGTCCCATGTTGGCAGGGCTTCTCGTGCTAAAAGAAAAAAGGAATAATGTTAAAATTGAAATTATTCTTATATTCATGGCAAATGTGAGTTAAAAGATACAGTAGCATTAATTTTTAAAAATATATTCCGAAAATCTAGGCTAATAAAATTAAGCACAAAGTATAAAACAAAATAAAAAGACATATACACACAGATTATTATTATTTGTGGAAAGCAATCGAACAACTTCAACCACAACTACAATAAGACAGCTTAAATGAAGCGGTCTCATCCCTAGTGATTGGTAAGACACTGCCATCTAGTGGGGAAAATAACTCTATTTATCTATTCAAGGCTGTACTTGACTCGGAATGTTTTAATATTTAAATCCAAAACAAAGAAACAAAAAAACATCATAAACACAGAAGGTTTTTCTCTACATCAGCAATATGCAGTTAGAAATGAAAATCAGGGGAGTAGAGGATCCCATTTAAAACATCATCAAACTTTACCAAAATGGGCACAGAATTAATGAAGAAAAATACTATAAATCTTCATAAAGAACATAAAATTACTTGAGTAGACAAAAATTGCATTCTCGGATGGAAAGATGCAATATCCCATTGATATGTAAATTTTGAAAATTACAAAGACAATATATCCCCCACTTTGTTTTGCTTTCTAAAACAGGACAAAATTACTAAAGTTAATATGAAAGAATTGATGTTTGAGAATAAATAAGATAATTTTGAAAATTAAGAACAGTGGCAGAATTGTAGTATATTTATATAATGCAATATTATTCTGCCTTAAAAAGGAATGAACTACTGACTACATACTACAACATGAATGAAACTTGGAAACACCATGTTAAGTGAAAGAAGCCAAAAGGTCACATATTGTATTATTCCATTTATATGAAATATTCAAAACAGGTAAATCTATAGTGATAGGATACAGACTGGTGGTTGCGATGGGCTGCGGAGAGGGACAAATGAATGGTCATGGGATGAAAACTCTTTTGGGGAAATGAAAATGCTTTAGAACTAGGCAGAGACAGTAGTTGCACAACATTGTGAACATACTAAATGACATTAAATTGTTCACTTTAAAATGGTTAATTTCATGTTATGTGAATTTTAACCTGATTAAAAAAACAATAGTGGAAGGTTAAGAGTTGATTTACCAATAGTAACATTTACCATAAATTTGTTTATTACCATATTGTTACAGTAGAACCATTGAGAGCACAGACACAGATCCAAACATATATGTGGAACCTAATATATGTCAAAAATCAGAAAGAATATTTTATTTAATAAATGATACTTGCATAATTGGCAATCCTTCTTTCAAAAAAACAACTAGACCAAAGCCTAAAATTATGTACAAAAATGAGCTGCACACAGATTAAATTTCTAAATATCAACCTTAAATAAAAATATCAGAAAAAAATTTAGGATAATATTAGTTTTACACCAAGTTGAAGAAGACCTTCTTAATGCAGGAAACTCAAAAGCTGTAAAATTAAAAATGGACATGTTTGGCTGCAAAAAAATTTTTTTAATGTGTTTATGGTATGTATTTACCTTACCGAAAAACAACAGGACAGAATAGGAAAAATATCTGTAACACATATAGCAAACACAGAGTTAAAATTATCACTAAACCAAAAGCTACAGCAAACTGATATTGGGAAAGGTGTGGGAGGAAGGAATAAAATAGTCATGAAAAAGTAACATCAATTCACGGAAGAGGAAATGCTAATGGCCCACACATGGAAAGATATTAAACTTCGCTAGTGCCAAAGAAGTGCATAATAATACAATAATGTAGTATTTTCTCCTATCAATTTGCAAAAGATAAAAAGAGGAATAATATCTAGCTATTGAAGATTCATTTTCTCACATCCAGGGACACGTAAATGGCTACATCATTCTGGAAAACAAACTGGTCGTAGTTATTAAGAATCAAAATACATATATCTTTTGATGTAACAGAGGATGCAACTTTTGAGACTCTGTTGTACAGAACTAAGTGTACCAGTATATAAAGATATGCACAAGAAAACCAAGTGAATGTTCATCAACAGGTAAATATCTGAATTCTATGAAATACTATACAGCTATTAAAACAAGTAAATTAGATTTATATCTACTCACTTGAAAATATGCCCGTGGCACACTAACTTTTAAAAACAATCTGCAGAACACTATGTACCTTAAAAAATACAATAGTATTAAAACTCTACATGTACTTACTTATCTGTATAAGCATGTAGAAAGATACCCAAGACTGTAGACTAATATTAGTTATGCTGGGGATCTGGGATTAGAGGAATGGAAGTGGAAGTGGAAGTATATTATGAACTCTTTATTTATTCTTGTAATGCTTTACTTATTATTATGAGCATATTTATCATAAATTTTTTAAATCTAAGAAAATTAGGAAGAAAAATATTCCATAGTCTATCAAGTCGGTATTCATTAATTTAAGTTGTCTTTTCATATGGTGAGCCCTCTGCTATACTATTCATCATATACTGTGGTTGTTTATTCAATACTTTTTTCCCCACTTACGATATATGGCGCACTGGAACAGATGTTGGATATACCATGGAGAACAAGAGAGACTTAATATCTACCACCAGAAAGCTTAAATTGGAAGCAAAAACAGACATTTAGACAAATTACTAAAGGATGAAAATAATTAACAGAAACTCAAGGACAAGGACAGTGGATTTGTGGTTACCAGAAAGAAGGTGGAAGGGAGGAGGTAGATATGGGTAAGTAGGGATTAAATATTTGATGGTAGAAGGAAATTTAACTTTGGGTGGTGAACACACAATGCAATATACATATGACATATTATTGAATTGTATACTTGAAACTTACTTGATTTTATTAACCAATGTCATCCCAATAATTTTAATTTGAAAAGGTGGAAAATTGATTAATGCTAGGAAGAAATTCAGGATGATAAGAACCTATAACTTAAAACCACACCTAACCTAGGGAGTCAGGAAAATCATTACTTATTAGTATTGTTCAAACTAAGATGGGGGACAAACAAAAGACAGCTGGAGAAACTAGCTGCAGCGAGAGATAGGTATTTCAGAATGTCTGATGGAAGAAAGAATTTACAATGCTGGAAAAAAAAAAAAGACCTGTGTGGTTGGATTGGAAAGCAAAAACTATAAAAAATCATTAGGACCTTTTGGAGACTTTGTAGAACTTTGTTCTATAAGCAATGGGAAGTCTTATATTAGAGTGTAAAGGAAGAAAGTAACATAATTTAATAATTTATTTTTTATTTATTTTTTGTTTGCATTTTAATTTTATTCTTTTTAAATTTTCTTTTTTATTTATTTATTATTTTTTATGCCTACGCACCTGGACTTCCTAGGTAGTCTCCCATCCAAGTACTAACCAGGCCCAACCCTGCTTAGCTTCCAAGATCAGACATCGGGCTTGTTCAGGATGGCATGGCTATAGACCATGGACCACGGCTCCACTGGGGCACAAACCCAAGACCTTCTGTGTGTAAAGCTACACTATGGAACCATGTCCTCTGCATTTTTAAAAGATCGCAATCACTCTGGCTATATTATGGCAACTGGACTAGAAAGGAGCAATTATAGATATAAGAAAAAAAAGTTAAGAGCTATTTTTCAAGCCTAGAAGAAGTTATGGGGGTTCAGAATAAGCTGGTGACAATATGAAATGAAGGAAAATACATGCATTTCAGGTACACCTAAGAGGTAAAACTAAAAGGATTCTGGGCATCAAAGAAGAGAAGAGATCAAGGACAAAGAATGCTGGATAAAGTGAACAATGTGGTTTTTGGATGGTTGGTTGATTGGTTGTTGTGGGAGGCAGGCAAGGAGGGGAATAATGAATTCAGTTTGGGATATGTTCATTCTGAGATGCCCACAAAGCAAACAGGTAAGAAATGCCTAGCAATCAATTACAGCCACTGAGTCTGGAACTTAGAAAAGAGACTTACACTAAGGTAAATCTAAGCATTGAGTGTACAGAGATGGTAACTGAATCAATGGGAATAGATGAGATTACCTAGGGAAACTTAGCAGAGTGAGGATAAAAGGCCTAGAAATAAGTCCTAAGCAGCCCTAATATTTAAATTTAAAGGCACTATACAAATCTATAAAGATGACTGGGAAAAATATCTGGATAAGTAGAAGGGAAAGCAGAAGAATGGGGTGATGACAGAAGTCAAGATGATGGGGGCAGGGAGGGAGGTATCAAAAAGGAGTGATTGATCAACCTTATTTGATATGATGAAAATTCAAGATGAGGCCTGAAAAGATAAAGGGATTTTTGTTAATATGGGAGAGACCTAAGTACATTTAAATATTGATGGAAACAAGCCGAGAGAAAAAGAAAGTATGAAAACAGACAAAATAACTGGTAAGCCCAGGTTCCTAAAAATGTATGTTTGTTTGTTTGTTTATTTTGGAGGGGAAATGGCAGAGAAGGGATCCAAAGTGGAGAAGCTGGAGAGGGAGACAGAAACCATCTCCAGTATAATATGAAGAAAAATAAAGAAAGAATTATATCTACATTTAACACTTACAAGTTTATGAATCTGATAAAGAAGATAATTTCACACTGATAGCTTTTTTTCCTCCTGTGAAATAAAAAACAAGGCCCTCTACTGAGATAGGAGAAAACTCAGAGATTAAGAAAAATTAAATCTGAAAAAAATCATTGCAGAGTAAGAAGAATGAACTAAAGAAATACATCAAGAATCTCAGGTAGTGTTGAAGACCCATGACCTTGAATTTGCAGTGGTATATCAATTTGATGCTCTGACTCTTCTCTGTAGCGACTCACTACAGGCATGGAAAAGACAGAGAATGGGTTCATTCAAAGTGAACTTTTGCTGGACAGGTGGAACAAAAAGTTAACAAACAAGTGTCCTGGGGGCAACTATAAAAGAGTAATGAATGAATCATGGAATCCAAGCTGGATAGGAAGAGCATTAAAGACAAAAAAGGGCTGGGCGACTGAAAGAAAGTAAGAGTCAAAGAACCAGAGGCATCAATGCAGTCAAGGAAAAGCTGATGTAGAAGTAACTGAGACAGACCACCAGAAAGAGAGGAAAATGGTTATGGTCACAGCAGGATATTTCAAATTAAAATTTCACAAATGGAATGGTTCTGGGCACGTCAAGGTCCACAGTATAAATGAGGCAGGAATAAGGGCTGAGGAATATTAGACAATAATAAATATACAACACCTCACTGACATTTCATTAGGTTAGAAACAAGCAAAACCTCTTACTTTCAAAATGAACTATTCCATCAATCTGATCAATAAATCCATTCATTCGTCCTTCTGTTATCATTTGTGATGCTATCTTTTCTGCCTGTTTAAAAAAAATAATAAATTCTCAGACATTTTATCATATCTAACACATTCATATATGATAAGACAATTGAAAGCTCTTGGTTTAGCTACATATCACAAAGCTTATGTATGTGTTGATCTGCATTCATTGTAAGAGTAAATCTTGTAAATCTGTCTATATATCCCCTCAAATGTTTCTGGTTACAAGTCATATTTTAAGTTAACCAGGATCTGTTTTGCTTGTTGTGAGATTTTGGACAAAAATCCAGCCTTCTTACTAATAATTATCTCTGCTTAAAATCAAACTAACAATTTTTTTTTTTTCCTCACTGGGATCCGCACCTCAAACAAAAAACAAAACAAAACAAAACAAAACCCTAGTTTTTCTTATTTTATTTCATTTCAATTTTCAGTGTTTATCACTCCAAAAACTCTTTAAGAAAGCAATATTTTTGAAGAAAAAATTGAAAGGAGGAATAGATGTTCTGATTTAAGAGAGAATTGAGAGGATTTAAAAGACAATTAAAGGGGAGCTACCTAGCTCCTAAAGACATAGTTCAAGTACTACTGTGTAAGCAAACTGGCTTGTGACTCAGTCATTTCAGTAATTCTGACCATCTTAACAATCAATCTCAAATCACTTCTGAATAGACTGTGACTAGCATTTATTGTTAAAAATATATTCTCTTTCCTTGGTCTCAGAAAGGGATCATACCTCAAAGCCTAAGAAGAAAGCATCATTTAATGGCAACTGAAACCTTGGTTCCCAAATTGTTCTACTTCCTTTACTGTGTATTGAATGTGTACATGTAAAGGAACTGTGTCAGAAAATCTTAAATTAAAATTGTACTAACACATAACAGGGAATATGACCCATAATTACATGACTTTAAAGTTTGCAAGTTAGGTAAAAGTAAGGTTAATTGCTTGCTTTTACTATTATTTAAAATTAAGAGAATGTTTTATAAATAAATGATATTGAAATATTCTCTAAATACTATTGGTACTTTGTTGGGATTTATACATAGTCAACTAAATCTTTTTCATGACGAAGAATAAAATTAACTCCCTAATAACTCAGTCAACTTCTTAAGTTAAATCAAGATCAGAAGTTACAATAAAATAACCTGGCATATTATCACAGTCATTCTCTCAAAGAGAAGAAATATTTAACCTTTGAGTCAATCTAGGGCAGAAAAAAGAAGTAAGGTATGTATCGATATCTTAAGTTAGTCAGAAATCAGAAACCAGTATGAAGTGGATTTAAACAGACTCTAAGCAAAGATATTCTCACAAAATGAGTATCATAACCTGAAACCCCTTTAAGATTTCCATTCTAGGTCATTTTATCATAAAATACAAACAAAAAACAAAGACAATTACATTACAGCACTATTTTAACATTTGAATAATTTATTTTTATTTACCTGAGGATTTTTATGTGTATTTTTGTTGCAGTTGCCAATATTATATAAATAAAATTATATATTTTATTTTCTCATTACATCAATAGTTTAGTCTCTTAACTTCCTTTTTATGTATTGGAAATAAGAAAATACCTTAGCTGCAGGGATCTCTAAAAGAGCTCCAAGTTCCTCAAAGGTAATATTATTATATAATTTGCTTGCAGACAACAAATTGTGTTCAATAACAGCTCTGTCCAAGATGCTAGAACCTTAAATAAATATAAATAAATGTCATAAGCTTGAACCTAGTTTTACAATCTTAAAAGATGCATCCTTTTTTTCCTTAAAATTTCTAAGCATGTAATAAATCATAATCATTGTCATTAGTCCTATTAAAATTTAAAAGTAACTAAAGTACTTTATCTGATAATACAGCTTGAATAATATATATTAAATACAAATAACATAATTAGAAAATGAGTGATTGGCAAAGTAATTACTAACTAGCTGGATGGATTTAACCCTTTGAGTTTAGGGGGGTTTGCTTCCTTGGGCTAGCTATCAGATTCATTAACTTTTTTGCTATAAGCTAACTTTTATTAACAAGCAGCAGCAAAACAATCATGAAACCTGCTCTGCAAGTTTAATAAAGTCGATACATATAGCTCAACAGAAATATCTCTATATTTTCGGTACTCACAAGCACCTTATTCTAAGGCAAATGTGAGAAATGTCTAGAATGCAGGAACAGCTAACCTTTATGAGAGATCAGGCATAGCATCCTCCCTTAAGTGGGGTAATATTGGGCCTTATAATGTCCTGGTCCTAAGGACACGCTCTGAAGATGTTAGACTTGCAGACTCACACAATTCTTTTTTCTTTCTTTCAGTTTAATTGAGATATAATTGACATATAACATTGTATTAGTTAAAGATGTACAACATAATGAGTTGATCTATGTATATAGTGCAAAAAAGATTACCACAGTAAGTTTTGATAAGATCCACCACCTCACTTAGCTACAAATTTTTTTTCTTGTGATGAGAGATCTTTTAAGATCTAGTCTCTTATCAACTTTCAAATATAAAAACCTGACGACGTTCTGGACCTAAGGCCCCATCCCGAATGTGTTGGACTGCTGGACTCACCCAATTCTTTTTTCTTTCCAGTTTTATTGAGATAAACAAGCTAATCTCAAAATTCACATGGAAATTCAAGGCACTAAGAGGAGCCAAAACAATCTTCAAAAAGAACAAAGTCAGAAGACTTGCACTTTCTGATTTTAAAACTTACTACAAAGATAAAGCAACCAAGACAGTATGGGACTGGCATGAGCACAGGCAGAGAGAATCGTGGAACAGAATTTAGAGTCCAGAGATAAACTCTCACATTTATGGCCAAATGACTGTCAATAAGGATGCTAAGATAATTCAATGAGAAAATAATAGTCTTTCCAACGAATGATGCTGCAACAACTGGATATCAACATAAAGTAAGATCCCTACCTTACACCACATATAAAAATTAACTCGAAATGATGAAAGATCTAAATGTAAAAGATACAACTATAAAACTTATAGGAGAAAACAAAGTAAATCTTCAGGACCCTGGATTAGGCAATGGTTTCTAAACACCGAAAGCGCAAGCAAAGAAAGAAAAACACATAAATTGGACTTCATCAAAATTAAAACCTTTTGTGTTTCAAAAGACACATCAAAAAACATAATGTACACCTGAAAATTATGATTATATTCACCAATGTTACCCCCAATAAACTTAATTTAAAAAAATAAAAGTAAAAAAAAATACTTTTAAAAAAGAAACACAGAGAATGGGAGAAAATAATTGCAAATCATTTATCTGATAGTGATCAGATCTGGAATATATGAAGAATTCTTATAATTCATAATAAAAGGACAAATAAACCAATTTTAAAATTGGCAAACAATCTGAATACATTTCTCTAAAAATACACAAATGGCCACTAAGCACACAAAAAGGTGCTCAACATCACTAGCTCTCAAGGAAATGTAAACTGAAACCACAATGAAATACCACTTCCTACCCAACAGGATGGGTAAATCAAAAGCACAGATAATAAGTGTGAGAGAGAATATGGAAAAATTGGTACCCTCACACACAGGTGACAGGAATGTAAACTGGAGCAGCCACTTTGGAAAAGAGTCTAGCAGCTCTTCAAAAAACTAAATATAGCTACCATATGACCCATAGTTTCACTGTTAGGTATATATCGAAGACAATTAAAAACTTATGTCCAGACTAAGACTTTTACATGAATGTCTTATTAAGAGCCAAAAAAGTGAAAAATAACCCAAATGTTTATCTGCTGATGAAGAAATAAAATGTGGTACATTCATATAATAGAATATTATTTGGCAATAAAAGGGAGTGAAGTACTGGTACTTGCTACGACATGGATGAACCTTGAAAATATGCTAAATGAAAGATATGTCACAAAAGGCTATCTATGATATGATTCCATTTATATGAAATAACCAAAATAGGCAAATCTATAGAGCAGAAGGCAGATTAGTAGTAATGTTCCACAACTCTGGGAATATAGCCTCAAGATCGCTAGCCTAGGGTTGTAATGACAAAAAATAAAAATGTCCAAGGAAAACAATAAGGTCTAAAAGAGGAAGATGATGAAACATCTGTCCTACTATCTATATAGTCCCATGTGAATAATTTGAGAATCATTTTTATTCTCACAGATCCTAGTTGAATAACCCTCTTTTTAGAAAAGAATTATGTAACTGATAATACCTTTTCTTGTTTTTTCATGGCCAGAAAGCTCAAAGTTAAATCTATATCAATTCTGGAAACATTTTCTTATTTATCTAACTTTTAACTTGCTTATCAGACGTCTTGCAAAAAAAAAAGCTGGTCAGAAGAAGGCACAGAAGAGAACTTAAAAGTAAAAAAGAGGTGATGGGTACACAATGCAATAGGCGGATTATAATATAATATAAAGTGCATTGTACTATTATATATTTAAAACTTACATAATCTTATTAACCAATGTCAGCCCAATAAATTTAATTTTTAAAAAAAGTAAAAAGAAAAACAAGAGTAGCAATAATCAAAATATATACACACTATTTACAGGTGGGCTACAAATTTCATTTTAAACTATCTAGCAGCCAACCAAATTAAGAAAACAAACCAATCACTTTATCATCTCACAATGTATTTAAATAAAGACAAATACCAACTTCTGTGGAAAATCACAACTAATCCTAAGACTGAAAAGGAATTTCTCAGGATCTGAATAAAGAACACCCTATAGAAAAAATATCTCCTTTAAACAGAAAGATAAGGATCAACTAGTTTGCTTTTTTTTTTTTAATATCTGGCAATCTTTTTTATTTTTAATTATTTTTTGTTTGCTTCTTAAAATAAAAGAAATTAGATAGGTCAATATAATTCTTTCACCAATCTGGTTTAACTCAGGGTAGTAAGACGGGGTAAAATGTACACCTTTCAGCCAAATCCTACATAAATAACTCTTTACAGCTAAATTCTCTTCAATATTGGATGACACTGAATCCAAGGCAATGAGTCGAACAGATCTGAATGTTTATTTTAACCTTTTCCACGTTTCTGATGGTCTACGTCTACATTTGCATCATGTTATTGTTATAAGCTACCTTAAAAACTGTAAAATAATTGATGTTATGAACAAGCTCCTATTAAAAACTTTCCTAGCAAAGGCAGTCTGACTTAAACAAATACATCCCTTAACTAGAAAACATGACACCAAGTTCTATTCTTATTGGCAACTTCTAATTTTATCCTGAATAACCTTGGGCAAGCTAGTGTGCCAAATTTGGCTGTATCTAAAATTAGACTGGATAACTATTAAACAAACTGATGTTAAGATTAATTTAGGAATTTACCAAATGGCTTTGAGTTTTTTAAAAACCAGGCACTGTAAGACTAGCCTGTAATTCTTCTTTCCTTACAGTTTCCAAAAGAGGCATAATTCCACAAAATGCTTTCCAATGGGGCTATTTTTATACTTCAAACCCCCATCTGTGTATGATACTCATCTTCAGTCAATATAATATTCTTTTTTTAATTAAGTGTTACGTAAAAACATTACAGAAAGATATCAAGATGCTTCAAGTTTAACATTCTTTCCACTAGCATGTACCTAAATATTCTCTACCACATACTTATAAAACATGATCATTACCATCAGCTGTAGTTGCTTTTTGGTGAGGCATCAGCATGGCAGCAAATTCCTGAAGTTGATTTCCTCTAATGATCCTATCCAGGTACATTTTCTCTAAGATCCCATAAGCAGCAAGTTGTTGGCACCTTTCATCCTTAAAAAGAGTAGCTAGCATTCGGGAACGCTGCTGTCCTAAGAGAAACAAATGAGCATCAACTATTCCGAAAATCTTTTGCATGACCCCATTTTTGCCTACTAAAACATACAGTCGATTTTCATTATCTGCAGTAGTTATGTTTTAAAAAGTTGCTATCAACACTAATTAGCTAATACTCAACTGCTGTTCCTAGGGATCATATAGGGATAGGTTCCTATGAGCCTCTGGCCACAATATTTTTATCAGCTAATCAATATGAACCTTGCTTTGTGTGTGTTTCTGTTTAAAGGCACCTTATTTAATACACATTATTGATTCATTAACAATGAACTCATGGACTATACTACAACTTATGCCTGAATGAAGCTTTTCTAACACATTTATTTTCTCTGTCAGTCACATCACAGACTACAATCCAGTACTTCAGCACCATGCTTACGGGCCACTTTAAATATAAAAATGACCAACAAAAAGCTCAAAAACGTGAAAAACTTGGGATTAAACAGACCATAAAAAGGACATTTGTTCACAGTATGAGAGCTGAAACAAGAAGGCAGAGAAACTGCCTTCTTCGATCCTGGCTGGAAACATACACTGGGGGACTCAAGCTTTTTGCTGCTCTACAAATGTCTGCAGATGACTGTGAAAGCACCATGAGTATTGATTTCGGGGTAACAAACAAACTTTAGCAAGTAGGTAAATTCACAAATATAGAATCCATAAATAATGAGGATCAACTGTATATTCATTTGTGAAGACTAGGGTATACACCAAAATGATACAAGTGGTTCAGATTATAGCTAACAGTTATTTTCTTCTTGCTTATTTATATTTCTACAATGAACAAACATTCTTTTGGTAATAATAAAAATTTATAAAAGATGAACAAATATTTCTCTGATAAAAATATGCACAATTTCAATTTATACTTTCAAGGATCTTTAAATGATGAAAAATTACACAACTGGTAACATTAAAAAATTGAACTAATGGAAAGAATACTATGAACAAACTTTACTTTTAAATATATTTTTAGCTCTGTATACAGAAAGAGCCGAAACACAATGACACCAGTAGCAATGAGCATACCTAGCACTCTGATTTTGGTATCCTCATTAAAAGAAAATAGAGATCTTTGAAAAATAGATGATTTCAAAGTCTGAGGTATGGAGATAAGCCTAAGGCATCTTTGTACGCTACAATGTAGGCAAATATTCAAAAACTAATGGGGCCATGTCAAAAAAGACATGACTTGGTCATATTTGGGATAATTTGAGCATCAAAAAGAATAATAACAAAAAAAATAATAATTATAATAACATACTAAATAAATAAAAATGACTCAAACATATAAGAATGTTCATAGCAGTACTCTTTCTAATAGCCAATAAGAAACTAACCGAAGATAATAGGACAAATAAATTGTGGCAGATTCACACAATGGAATACCACATAACGAAAATGAAGAAACTATAACCATATGTAACAAATATGGATAAATTTTATAGTTAAGCAAAAGAAGCAAAATGAGTATACATATGATTTCATTAATATAAATATAAGAAGCAGGTAAAGCTAATGTATACTAGTGATTACTCTTGGGGGTGGAGGTTGGAGATAGTGGCTAGGAGAAAACATGACAGAAGCTTTTAGGGTGCTGGCAATATCTTTTATTGTTCTGGCCGCTGATTACATGATGGTATTCATTTGTGACAATTCAACAAGCTATACAACCTTTGATATGTGCACTTTTCTGTGTGAATATTATACACAAAAAAAATAAGCTGAGAAAAAAAGCCCATAGTGATACTAAAAAAGAGGGAAAAAGGAAAATTTAAAAAGCTAACATAGTAGCTAATAGATGCAGAATAGATCACTATTTTTCATTTTCAATTTATATTATACAACATAATGGATGATCCAGGCAAGAATTATTAATAGATAATAAATTATCAAAAGGAGTGTGTGAAAGAAAGTTAGGGAACAGAATTTTTATAGTAGCAAAGCAGCACCCCACAAATTATTTACAAAATTCAAAGAGGACTAGTACCTTTACACTGGAGTCTTTTCTACCTTAACCAAATGACCAAACTCAGCATCACTAACAGTGGGATGACCTAACATTGTGTGCTCTCTAATGTGATGCTACTGCAAGTACATGGCATGGCTATGATGTATTCTGGCTAGAAAAATTTTAACCTGAATCTAATCTAACCTTTGGCTAATTTCTATTTTAGAGAAAATACTTAGCATTAAGGAACAAACAAACCATATATACCGAACAAATCTAAAATGAAGGACATTCTACATAACAACTTCAGAAAGTATTTTTTTAAGTGAGGAAACTATTCCATGTTATATGTTAATTATAACATTAAATAAAGCAGAGAGGGGTAGTGAAGAAACTATTCCAGCCTAAAAAAGTCTAAAGACTAAAAAGATATAATCACCAAATGCCACACATGAACTTGTTCCTTGTTTAGGAGAAAAAAAGGCAGGTATAAAAGATATTGAGACAACTAGAACAGTGACATTATGGACCAGAACTAAATTCTACAGTGAAATCACTATTAATTCTTTTTAGGGAGAATAATGTTATCGCAGTTACGTAGAAAAATGTTCTTATTCTTATAAGATGCATCATGATATATAAGGAAGAAGTGTCGTTATGGCCTACAAGTTACTTTAAAACAATACATCAAAAAGTGTGTGTGTATGAGAGAGAGAGACAGACAGACGGAGAGAAAAGCGAATATGACAAAGAATCGGAAAAAATTAGAAAAAGAGTAATGAAGGAGGAGAATACCTGCTAGATAATAAAACATTATAGAGCTATAATAAATCATAGAGCATAGTAGTAGTATATTCATAAACTAATGGAACAATACTATGTCCAGAAATCTACTATAATGTGCTTCAAATCAATAAGGAAAAAAAGATAAATTGCTCCATAAAGGATGCTAGGACAAACAACTAGCCATTTAGGGGAAAATAAAGTTAATTTCCTATCTCATTCCTTACACTAAAATAAATCCAAATGGATTAGGATTTATAGAGAAATTTAAGTAAGAAGTAGAGAGAACTAATCTATACCCATAATTACTCTTTGGGGGCAGGACTTGGAGGTAGTGACTAGGAAGAAGCATAAAGGTGAAAAATGAAACCCTAAAGCAGCAATTCTCAAAGAGGGTCCCCAAGACACTTCAAGGGATCAGTGAATTTGACACTTTTCTGTAACAATATAAAGACATTCTTTGCCTTCTTCACTGTTGCTGACATTTGCACTGTTGGTGCAAAAGCAATGGTAGCTAAAACTACTGGCACCATAGCACAAATCAAGGCAGTGACATGGGTGCCAAACTGTATTGTGCCACACACTCAACAGTCAAAACTAAAAAATAGTTTGATTTAAAAAATCCTTGAAGTAAAAAATTATTTTTATTAAATCTTGATACTTGAGAACACATCTTTTTAATATTTTGTGTGATGAAATGGTAAATGCACATATAGCACTTCTGCTGCAAACTGAAGTACAATGAGTGTCCCCAGGACATACAGCAAGCTGAGCTAGTCTCTTTTTTCATGGAACACCATTTACATAAAATAATGACTGACAAATTATGGTTTTTCAGACTTGGGTATTTGGCAGACATTTTCTTAAAAATGAACAAAGTGAGCCTGTTACTACAATCAACAATATTTGTTGCCTCTGATAAAATTCGAGTTTTCAAGAAAAAAATTAGAATTTTGGAAAACTTCCATCTGCCACCATAAGTTTGACAGCTTTCCAATAATGAAAGGTTTTTCTGATGAGATCAGTGGCATATAGTCAAATATTATTTTTGTATATTATATAACAAAGCATATCAATATTTGGAAGCACAGAATAACTGAGTGAAACAATATTTTCCAAACAGCCAATACATGATGGTATGAAATTTTGCACAGGTAAAAGATCCATTCAAAGTACAAGACAGACCAACATTTTATCATGAGTGCAAAAAGCTCATTGATGTGGTTTCAGATGCCACATTGCAATTAATTTATAAGAAACTATATCATATGTCAAGTTAAGTGTAGAATCAAAAAATAATGTACACAATTATCTGGAAAAGCCATTAACTATGCCTCCCTTTTCCAATTACTCATCTGTGTGAGGCTGGATATTTTTCATATTCTTTCACTAAAACAACATATTGAAAAACAGGCTGAGTGTAGAAATACCTTTAAGAATTCAGTTTTTGCCTTTTAAACTAGACACTGAAAAGATTTTTTAAAATGTAAAACAATTCCATGCTAACATTTTTGCTCATTTTATAAAATAACTATTTTATAAAATAACTATTTTATAAATAGTTATTTTATAAAATGTGTCATTTATGTTTATATATAATAGATCTATTATTGTTATTTTTAAACAAATTAATATTTTTTAAATTTCTCATTTCAATTTTTAATACAGTAATCAATAGATATCCCCTATGGAAACAAAAATTCTCTAGAGTTCAAAGTTTTTCAGTGTAAAGGGTCCTGAGACTAGAGAATTTGAGAACCTATAGTACTGGAAGAAAACATGCAGGAATATAAAATATGTAAATCTAAGAATAGGGAAAACCTTTCCAAGTAAGTCAACAAAACCCAGAGCCCATAAAAAGAAAAGATTAGTATTCTTAACTATATAAAAATTTAAAGTTTCTGAATGACAAAAATTTCACAAAGTCAAAAAAGAGATAACTGATTGGGAAGAAAATTAGTTTCTTACATAAATGAAGAGCTTTTATAAGCCACCAAAAAAAAAAAAAAGATAAAAACTCAAAAAATGGCTAATGGACATAAACAGGTAATTCACCAAAAACAAACAAACAGGTTTTTCGACAGTTATTTTTTTTAACATGAAAAGATGCTCAAAACCATTCATGATAAATGAAATGCAATTAAAACTAAAATGAAACACTGTCTTTAAACTACCAGATTAGCAAGGATAAAAAAAATTTGGTAATATATGTGTGAGGAATCAGGTACACATGGACACTGTTGTTTGGAGTATAACATTAAAGGGCAACATATAATTTCTATCAAAAGTTTAAAACTATGGGGGAGAGGGGGAATGGCGTAGATGATAGGGGCTCTGTTCATCCCTTTGGCAACCAAATCAAAATTGTGACGGAAACAAGGAGCAGCAGCAAGAAAAAATCACCTGGGATCTAGATGAACAAGCCATACAACTACAGAGAAATCCAAGAAAGCACTCTGCAATGGCAGAAGGTAGGACAGGGCAAGGATGGGGTGCTGCCTGGTCTCAAGTGGCTCAGTGAGACGGAGGCTGCAGCAGCGGCAGCGGCAGAAGCCTCTTAAAGGGGCCACGTCCACTAGCAGATTTTTGTGGTGATGGACCTGCTCGCTCTGAGCACCAGTGCCAATTCAGCTGTGAGCAGAGGGCACGAGGGACTTACAGGGAGACAGTGTCGGAGTGAGAATTGAGGCGAGACTCACTCGGTACAGAAGGTCGGCGGTATCCATTGTTCCCTATTGAGCCCTCCTCCCTACCAGTGCACTGGACACAGTGCTGCTATAGCTGTGACATCATCAAACTGAATAACAAAGGTCGCTCTGCCCAGATGATTCTCTGAAACCCCGCCTTCCCGAACTTGAACTCTACCTAAGCCACATCTAGGTATATCCTCAGCAAGTCAGGTGCTCCTTGCTGAGACTCACACTGGTGGAGGCAGCTGGCCTTGGTTTCTAGTGTGGCCTTTTGAGGCAACTATAAGCACAGCATCTGTGGATTGCTTGCTGAATCTGAACAGGTGGTTCCGGAGGGGTAGAGGCTTGGGCTAAATCTGGCCTGCAGCTGAACCCCTCTCAGGACTGTGCCACTGGACACCTACTTCACAAATCCACACTAATAAGACCAGAGACTTAGGAGCTTTGCTTAGTACATAAAAACAGACACAGAAAGGCAGCCAAAATGGGAAAACAAAGAAGCAGAAACCATATGAGAGAACAGAACAGAGATCCAGAAATAATGGAGTCAAGTAATGTAACAGATGCAGAGTTCAAAACACTGGTTATAAAGATGCTCAATGAACTTTTGGGAAGTGTAGATAAATTCAGTGAGAACTTCACCAAAGAGATTAAAAAAATAAAAATGAAAATGAAAATTATAAAAGGAAACCAGTCTGAAATGAAGAACATTATCTGAGAAGTATAGTAAATGAAATAAACAAAAGAATAAACAAAATGAATAAAGAAGAAGAGAAGATCAACTATTTGGAGGACAGGAAAGCCAACCAGGACACTCAAACAGAATGGCAAGAAAAAAGATGCCAAGACTATAAAAATAATTTAAGGAAGATAAGATATGCTATTAAGGCTCCAAGTATTTGTCTGATGAGCATAACTGAAGAAAATCAAGATGTTGAACAGCTATTTGAAGAAATAATGATGGAAAACTTCCCTAACCTGGTGAAGGATATGGACATAAAATCCCAGGAAGCTCAGAGAATTCCAAAAATCAGGGATCCAAAGAGGCCCACACCAAAACACATCATAATTAAAATGCTGAAGTT
>NW_006432943.1:3333137-3362045 GCF_000325575.1 Pteropus alecto
AGTGATGGGCATTTAGATTGCTGCCATATCTTGGCTATTGTGAATAGCGCTGCCATGAATATAGGGGTGTATAGATCTTTATATAATAGTGTTTTGGTTTTCTTTGAATAAAAAAAATGAAATCCTACTATTTGCAATGACATGGATGTACCTAGAGGTTATTATGCTAAACAAAATAAGTCAGACAGAGAAAGATAAATACCATATGATTTCACTTATATGCGGAATTGCGGGAACAAAAAGAACAAACTAATCGAAAACAGACTCACACAGAGGACAATCTGGTGACGGCCGGAGGAGAGGAGGTGGGAGACTGGGAGAAAGGGATGAAGGGATGAGGAAGTACAAATTAGTAGCTGATGGATGGTCAAGGGGATGGGGAGCACGGCATAGAGAATGCAATTAGCATTAATACATTGGCTAGGTGGAGGGTAAAGGGAGGGAGGGAGCAATTGGGATGATTATTTTACTAACTATATAGATGTCTAACCAATGTACTGTATACTTGAAACTAATTAAAATTTTTTTTAAATTAAAAAAAAAAAGTATGAACCCTTAGACTCAAGGATTTAACTTATACACTCATATACGAGCATAATCACTATAGCACTGTTTGTAATTGACTAAATAAATTATAAGAAGCCAAATAACAGAAAGTCAAAAAGAATGAGCTACATGTATTGATATATAAACAACACTATGATATACAGCTACATAAAAAAGTAGGCTGTCAACATGTGTATATCATGCTATCATTTATGTGTAAAAAGAGAATACAAACACATACATACTTTTATACTGAAGGAAATACAACAAAGCAGTAATAGTTCTTCAGAACAGGAAGTAGTACCATTTTATATACTGCCTTTTCATTAACAAAAATAAAAAAATTAGATTACTGCTTCATAAAAAATGAAATGTGTAGTACGAACATGTCATTAGGACCTCAACTAAACATAATTCAAGAATAAACATTCTGAAATGATTAGGAAAGTCATGGCTTAGTATTATCAGCATTTCCTCTCAATGCCTTTTCTGCTTTATGAATGATTTACATGCTATAATTTAGTAAGACAAAGATAGTTTATTATTTATATTTATTGGGGAAAAAAAGATAAACACCAGGTCTAGAACTGAGGCTTAAAGGTTTAAAAATAATCCCAAAAGTGGCACATTATCATATTACCAATCTCTAGATTTTAATTTTTGTTTCCTCCTGTTTAGTTTTCAATTTCATATCCATTCTTTCAGTGATATTTTAGGAGAACTAAACTTCACATTATCTCTCTTAAATATTTCTAATACCTGTGGGTAACAGACTAATACATGTATATTAACAATTTTTTTAAGTTAGCAATCCAACATTTAAACAGTAGTTTCTGTTTAAATATTTAAACGATATTTACCATAACTGTATTAATAGGACATAACCTTGAAGAACAGTCCTTAGCTAAATCTTCCAGTAGTAATGAATCTAAAATATCAAGCAAAGGTAATCGACTGTTTATTAAAGCATAAATGACATGTTTACCTGCTGATGCTAAGATGGTACAGTGCAAAGCATGTTTTAAGGCCTCTAGTCTTTCACTTTCGTGCACTATTGTCTTGTAAGAGAGCTCATTGTACCTTTGTGCAGCTTCAATGAATTTTCTTCTATAATCGAGAACACGTGCATAGCATACCTATAGGAGACAAAAGGTTTCAATTAGGAGGAAAAATTAAAAAACAAAAGCAAAAAAAATTTTTAAGAGAATTTCTAATATATAATAGCACTTATCAGATGTTATGAAGCATCTTGGTATAGTAAGGTTCTCCAACACAAAATTAATTCCAAATCAGCTCATCCGTTACCTTGTAATGTATCTGTAACTGTTCATTGGTTGATTCATTCTGAAGCAATGATGCTCGATTTATGTATGCCTCTGCCTGGACCGGATCGTCATCCTCCAGATATAGCCTAGCAATCTTCAGGTAAGTCTCCAGTTTATAATCTACATTGTACTGTCTAAGATATAACAAAAAAAACCAGAATGACTAATTATTTTAACAAGAAAACTATTAGGGGTGGTAGAAAATAAGTTATTTTTTCATTATATAAATTGTTAATATAAGGGAATCAAACTTTTTACTGCATTATATTATAGAAAATCTAAGAACTATTTCCAAAGTAAGTTTTATTGAATATTAATTTTTATCATCATTGTTCATATTATTTTAGCTTCTTCTGATCCTCAGATACTCTCACAAATCAAAGATCTTAAAAGAAAAAAATGCCCAGTTCAGGGATATATCACATATATCTGGTGAGACTATAAATAAGTACGACCATCCTGGAAACAATTTGGCAATATACTTTCCAACCATCTTTGAATCCTTTCAATTGCATATACTTTTTACTCACTATATTTTACCTCTAGAAAATAAATCCTAAGAAAATAATCTTGGATGTGTGCATACATGTTAAGACTCTACAAATCATGTAATTCAATATTAATCCTCACAGAAAATTAATCCTATTTACCAGCAAGCAGTGCCACCATGTGGCAAGAACAGAGTTTACAACTCACTTGGCCCCAGCTTTGAAATTAATTCTTTACTTTAAAATTTTACACTAATTCAAATTTCTTCCATAAGTCATATATTATTATTCTGTACTGTATTATTTTCATTCACAACTCAAACTTATATAAACTGTTAAAAGTAGTATCATCTTTTTTGAATTTTTTTATTTTATGCCAATGTATCTTTTATCTATTATTTTCATAATCAGAATCATTTTTTAAAGAGAAAAGTTCTCACTTATTCAAATTCTATTTTTAATAAATTTTACTTTAATTTAACCTATTTATAAACCGTTAAATTTTCAGTTCTTTGGTATCCTCAGATAATGTTACACTACTATCAAAATGGTAATAGTTACCACCACTGCAAAGAGTAATATTTAATTTTATATTTATTTTAACTACCAGTGAAAATAAATCAATTGCTCTGTGCTAGGTAAAAAATGTTGCAGATAGAATAAGACCAAAGCAATTAAGAAAGGCTGACTTTTTAAAATTATCAAAGAAAAAAATGAATTACCAAGAGGCCTTACAAAGCAAAATTCAACATCTACATATGAAGGCTATTTCATGTACTGGCTGCTTTTTCAGAGCATCATTGACTAAAAATTTCATAAATGCCCAAAGGCAGGATGTCTGCCTTATCACAAATATTAATTATGACCCCCACCCCCTAAAAAAAGCAAAAAAAAAAAAAAAAAAAAGATTCCCTCATTTACCTGGTAAAAGAATAGAGAAGCAGCTGAAAATATTTTTAAGTCATTCAGTCGGTATTTTTACACTTGCCAACTGAAAGGGGAAGTGTGTTTAATAATACAACTAAGAGTCTCATATCTTTCATCTTTCTTGTACATATACTTTGGATGAATGTTTCGTAAAGAACAATAACTCTTTTTTAAAAATACCCATCAAAAGGTTGGATTGGGGGGTCTCTCTCAGTGCCTTTACTCTGTCTCTGTCTCCTCTCGTTCTCACTGTCCCTCTCACTCTGCCTCTGAGAGAAGACCACGCTCTGTCTGTGGAGTGTTATCCCTTTTTTAATAAACTTCTCCCCATTCCCCCCCAAAAAAGTTAGATTGGTTGGCCAAGAGTTACAAACTGTCATCTTAATTTTTTCTAACTATTTTTCCATCTCACTTTCTCTAGTATCCCAAGCCCAACAATTCATTGAACCTGTTGTGACCTCCAAACCACCAATCCTATTACACTGTAACTGTCTTAAAGGCCTGACTCCCTTCTTTACCTAGCTTAACTCCCACGGTCGATCATAATCACTGAACTGCATATGCACTCATGTCCCCTGTCCCTTTCATGGTTTCATATTTGTTGGACAAAATCATAACTCTGGTTAAACCTAGCAGTTGACCCACTCCTTTCCTGCAACCATGATGCTGAACACTGATGGAGAAAAATACCCAACCAATCTGACTGATCTCATTTTAATCACTACAACCTTTAAATCAGCCCTTAATGCTGCCAAGTATTTTATATATTCCTAGTCCATTCACTGTCCCTCTCTCCTAGAGAATTTTTTCTTATATTCTTGTCTTTCCTCAACCTCACAACTCTTACCCCCATTTACAGGTCTAGGTGATGACTGATTCCAATTTCAGTAAGAACATTGAAACAATCAAAGAATAGTTGTATAAACTCTACCACCACATCACTAATACCCGCACTCAGATACTCTGTGTTCTTGGCTGTTACTGAAGATCACTGAGGTCTCTTCTGCTCACAAGGAAACATGTAGCAATGTCTACAAACATTTTTGATTATCACAACTGGGAGTGGTGGTGCTATTGGCATCTAGCAAGTAGAGGCTGGTGACGCTTCTAAACATCCTGCAAAACACAGGATAGCCTCCACAACAAAGAATTATCCAATCTAAAATACCAATAGTCTATAAAGATATATGCACCTTGATGCTCACAGCAGCATTATTCACAATGGCCAAGACATGGAAACAAGTGAAGCATCCTTTGATAGATGATCAGATAAAGAAGATGTGGTACATATGTACAATGGAATATTACTCAGCCATAAGAAATGATAAAATATTGCCATTTGCAACAATGCAGATGGATCCTGAGATTGTTATGCTAAGTGAAATAAGTCAGAAAAAGTTGAGAACCATATGAAACTGAAAGTAATAAACAAGACAAAGAAACAAAAACTTATAGACACAAACAATAGTATAGTGGATACCATAGGAAGAGGGGGTAGAGGAGGAGATAGATAAGGGTATAGGGAGTCAAATATATGGTGACAGAAGGAGATCTGACTTTGGGTGGTGAACACATAATGCAATATACAACTGATGTCTTATTGAATTGTACACTTGAAACCTATGTAATTTTATTAACCAATGTCACCCCAATAAATTTAATTTTTAAAAAATTTAAAAAATACCAATAGTGTCAAGGTTGAGAAATTCTGTCAAGGATGAACTATCTATGCTCCTACCTAAACCCTATCCCTCCACTAGACTCCTTCTCCTCTTGTCTATTTCTGTAAGAATCCTCTCCACTACTCTCCTATATAAATTTTGCTTCCCACTGAATCATAAAAGAAAAAAAAAAATCTCTTAACCTAACCTCTGCTGTCATATTCTACCCTATTTCTCTGCTCCCTTTTATGAAAACTTGCCCAAAGAGTTGCCCATGACAATTGCTCACCATCTCCAGTTTCTCTCTTTCCATTCTCTTTTAAACAACTTCGATCAGGCTTTCGTGTTCACCATTTCACCAAAACAGCTTTGGCCAAAGTCACCAATGACTTCCACTTTACTAACTGCTACAGTTAACCCTCTCTCATCTTTCCTGACCTATTAATACCATAGTTGATCACTTGCTCCTTCTTGATACATTTTCCTCATTTGGCTTCTAGGACGCCACATTCCACATTCTTCTGGTTTTCTTCTTACCTCCATCTCAAAGGACAATCTTCATTTGCTATATCGTCCTCTTGCCCCTGTCCTCTTAATGTTGGAGTGCTCCAAGCCTCGGTACTCAGTCCTCTTCTCTATATTCCCTCTTGGAGATCTTATCCAATCTAATGGCTTTAAATTCCATCTATATATCAATGACTTCCAAATGTGAATCTCTAGCCTAGACCTCTTCCCTAAACTTCAAACTAATATATTCAACTACCTACTAGAAATACACTTAGTTATCACATATCCAAAACGGAACACTCAATCTTCCCTCAAAACCTATTTTTCACCACTCAGTGGATGACAACTCCACTTTTCCAGTTGCTCACACCAAAAATCAGGACTTATCTTGGCTCTTCTTCTTACACTGTATATCTAGCCAGCTGTCAGGAAATCCTTAGCTCTCTACCTTAAAAACACATCCAGAATCTAACATTTCTCACAATCTCCATCTCATCTACAGTAGTGCATAAGCCTCTTAATGATGTCCCTACTTCTATCATTGCATACCTACAGTCTATTCTCAACCCAGTCAATAGAACGCTTCTTAAAAATATAAGTCAGATTATGTCATTCTTCTGTACAAAATGGTCCATAGCTCTCCCTTATTTCACTTAGAGAAAAGCCAATGGCTTACAAGACTCCACATAATCTGGTCCCTAGTACTCTCTGACCTCATCCTCTCTTCTATCACTCTTCCCTTTTGCTCACTCCATTCCACCCACAATGGTCTCCTTGCTCTTCTTAAAACACTCCAAGATTGCTCCCATCTTAGGGCCTTTGCACTAGCCATCCTGTCTAAGAGAATCTACTGACACTCCTCCCTCAGATAGCTCGTAACCACTCCCTTATCCACTTCAAGTGTCTGAGGTGGTGACAGCAGGACCACCCTACCACTTCAATCACCCTATTTAATAATACAACCTGTCCCCTACTTTGTCTCTTACTTTTCTCCACAGTGATAATCACCTTCTAACATATTGCCAAAATTTATTTATTATTATATTGTTTATTATCTGTTTCCTGCACTAGAATATAAGAAAAAATTTAAGTGAACATTTATACATACCCTATATATATATACACACACACACACACACACACACACACACACACACACAAACATACACATATATATATCCATCCCATATCCACTATTTACTATACTTTTGTCCTGTTTCCAAAGGAATTCCCACCAACACTTGGGCTGCATTTCTCCAATCTTCTTCTTTCTCATATATAGATGCAAGATGCTGTCTTATGGAAGCAACCTGGAATAGTAAGTATAGATGTTATACCAACTGACATTAGTTAATAATTAAAATAAATAGATAAGTTTTTCTACTTCAACAATGCTCTCATTCAACATATTAAGCTGGCAAGTAAATAGTAAAAGTTTATCTAGACCACTCATATTTTTTATAGTATAAAAACAGAAAACTAAACACATTTCTGCAATGTGGATTATGGCAATGAGTTAGTTTAAATATTGAGTTTTGCTTAATATTTAATGCATATATAATGTTGACGTTTTCCTACGGTTTCAGCATAATTAACAATTTTACTGATTTTTAAAAATTGTCTAAAGAGTAATATTTGATGCCTAAAATCGAATTGTAATAAAGGAGCAAATGTCAACTAGAGTTACAACATCCTAATATTTGTTTTATTTTATATTGTAAAATGCTGTTTGCAACACTCTTTTGGCAAAATAAAACCAAATAATTTCCTTTAAAAATGTAATAATAACTCCCAAAATAATTGCTGCTATCTCAAATTCAAAAATCACTGCTCTAGATTTTTACCTGCTCTTCAAATGAAATGACTCTTGGCTGAATCTTTTCCAAGGTGAAATGATAGATTTCTTTGGCTGTGCTATCAGGCAGGTTAGGGAGATGTGTGCAGAAATCAGTCAGCAACTGTCGAGAGATTACGAGGCTGACATTCTCATTTACCACTTGTTAAATTAAAAAAAAAAAAAAAACAAGAGGTAAGAAAACATGAGTAATTTATAAATTTTTTTATAAGCAATCAATCTTTACCTAAAATCAATACTAAAAACAATATATATTAGTACAACCTGCAATGCATTATTCAGGGAGTATCACACCCCTATCGTCTTATATTACAGAATAAGTTTTCCTTATACTGAATTATTTGTTTATATAATGACTATACAAAAAAAAGTAAAAATACTATAACTCTTCTAAGAAACAGAAATGGTCAGAAAAAAAGTTTTTACAGTTGAAAATTTCTTCTTTTCTCTCCTTTATTTTTCTACAAAGTAAAGGCACAGAAACACCCATTTTTTTTATTTATGACCTTATATCCTGCCAAGCTACAAAAAGGAATTAAAGAAAACAGTGAAATAATTTTCATGAAATTTAAATAAAGCAAGTACTGACAGTTATTGTAACCTGTACTTTCCCAATAAAAGTAACAAAAACTTAGGCCAGTACCAAATGTATTGACATATTTTATGACAAATGTAAACACTTATGGAGTCATTATTGTATGTGATTAACAATGAAAGCTCTGGAGCCTCACTGCTTCCACCACTCTCGATTATATGCCCCAGACAAGAAACTTCTCTGTGTTCATTTACTAGTCTGTAAAATGGGGATAAGGTTGTGAAGCTTAAATGCAATACACATATAGAGCACTTTGAATAATACCTGGCTCATAGCACTCAACAAATGTTAGTTATTTTCACCATTACATTTTTAAAAATACTTTCTCACTGCTTAAACTGTCTTAAATTAGCAGTTACTGTGAAAAGAATGTTTCAAACACTGTTCAGTTGATGTAAATCATTTTAACAGGAGACTGCTTTTGTTGGCGCTTCAATGGATTCAAAGTTTATATAAAGATCAAAGTTTATAAAAAGCACTATTCTTTTGCTGCTTCAGTGCAATGCTCTCAATGAAGCTAGTCTTAACAGTTTTTCTGAAACCACTGCGTTTGTCTCACATTTTGCAGGCCCTAATTTCTTGAGACAGTAATTTACTGGTCTTGTAACTAATCAGTTTATATTAATTGGAATTCCTTATTGGATAATACTGGATGTGACTGTGAAAACAGTTTTATATCAAGTGCCATTAGACACTTATGACTGTTAGAAAATGACTATACAAACTAGCACTTCTCAGGGAAATATAATTAAATAAGGATTATAAATCAGAAAAGTCAGTTTCCAGTTTGGACCTTGCCACTGACTCAATGTCCTTGCAGTAAAAAAGTCACTTCATCCTGAGATTCATTTTACAATATATTATACAGGGATATCTATATCTATATTATCTAGTCACAGTTATAAAAAGGAACCCGTTTGATGGATAATGCATGTGAAAGCACACTGTAAACTGTAAAGCACTATCATGTATCATTAATATTGTTAACTCAGTAAAAATTCTACACTCGATTTTGAGTAAATTTTCAAGGTAACTGTTTGAAGTCAGGGAGTGGGGGAGAGTGAGAGTGTCTCAAAAAATGGAAATTTCTAGTTCCCATTCAAAAGGAATGTTCTTAACATTAATAACAGCTCAGACTTATCGAGCACTTATCATATGCCAGGCACTATGCTAAGCACTTTATTATGTATATTAACTCATTAATCTCCCAACAATTCTATAGGCTATGTATCATATCCTCATTTTATAGACAAGGAAAAGGAGGCCAAAGAGGAAATAACTTACTCAAGATGACACAGTTAATAAAGTAGTAAAATAAGATTTGAATCCAGACTATTCTATATTATACTATATTGTCTCACATCAGTTACTATATCAATAACTATACAAAATCTGAATTGAGAATGTAACTCTGAAGACAATTCACTAAAAAAAACAAGTTGTAAATAGTTTAAAATCAATCCATCAATCTCAATGCATATTTAATCTCATGAAAATTATATTGATAATTTGACATAAACAAGTTTGGGGCAAGCTTTAAAGTCCTACTCAATAATACAAGGTAAACATGCAATTTTCATTCCACTTACTTGCTTCCACAAAAGCTTTCAAAGCTTCTAGTTGTTCTGCCCCAGATAACTGAATGGCTTTTTCCAGGATCTGACGATACCTAAAACAATACCAAATAAAAATATGTTTAGAGGGCACTGTATATTCTAAAGCTAATTTTGATGTTTATTTATTTCTATTTACCCTGGTTTCTTTCATACTGCTCTTTTCTGGTTTTCTTTATAGTACACTAAAGACTTTTTTTATTTAAAGTTCCCAGTCCATCACAAGAAACACTAAATCTATAATTATAATTCTGAGGTAACACTTCTAGTTTTCTTAACAGTATACTACAACTTTTAAAAAGTTTTTAAGTCTATCATAATAAAGAGTGAATCTATAACTCTCAGTTACTGGATCTAGGTGCCACATTTGCTTGAAAGTTTTAGTTTTGAATTTTAACTAAAAAGTCAATTTCCTTTCAAATGTCTTTCCATATAAGTCATATTTCTTTCAATTACGTATTAAACAGGCACACAAAAACATTATTTGAGGTGACCTAGAACCCCTTTGTCTTGATGACCTAATGAATTTAGGGTCACCAAAAACAGGATAATGCTAACTAGGCAATGAAACCAATTATTAGAGATAAGACTGTCTCAGTGTGTACAAAATAAACTCCACCAAGTCAAATGCACTGAGAGAACATTCTTGATGCTGTCAGTGAGTACCTATTAATTATTTATTTGCATTTAGTGCTAATAACTATTATGCCTAATATTCATGACCATGTAAGATTCAAATCAACATTCTAAAAAGGATGGAGGAAATGCTAAAACCAGGAACAATGACAACTACCAGGCAATGGCAAACTCCTTCCTATAACGTAAATTCCACGAGGACAGGAATTTTTGTTTGTTTTGTTCACTGCTATATGTGCAATGCCTAGTACAGTATTTGGCACATTATATGCACTCAAATATTCAACAGTATTGGTAACATTTTATTACTTTATTTCATTTTATTTATTGGTAATTATTTTATTTCTTAAATTATATGGTAGGTACATAATAGATTATACTATTTTTTATCTCTTTTGTGTGCCTTAATAATATTTATTAAAAGCATTAATTAATGCATTTTATAAACCTAATAGCATTGCAATTATTCAGAATGTCATCAGAATACAGTCAGAAAACAAAAATATACAAATAAGGTCCAAACTCATTCAAATTTATGACTTTTATTTTATAGGGCACACTCTCAAGCTACCATTCTGCATTTATTGATTCTCAGCTCACACAATAGTCTCACAACCTTAGTTATACGATTTCGCAAAACCGCAATGAATCAAACTTTGTAAGAAAGTAGATATACTGACAGAAAAGATAGCAAACTCCAAAAGAGATGATCTAAGAAAGCAAGGAAATAACTGCTAAGCTTTAAAATAAAAATTGTTATTTTGAAAATTGCTACATTTGAGGCACGAAATTCAGTTATCTATCTCATTCTCTTTCTCTGCCTATACACATGCACACACACATGCACATATAATATTTTCCATATTTATATTTATATAATTTACTTTATTGCTTTGGGCATGCTTTTAGTTAATACAGTCAATGGTTTATTTTTTCTTTTTTTGATTGACTTATTTTTAATATTCAGTTAAATCAAGACTTATGGATAAGCCCTCTTAAGTTCCAATAGATTATTTTATACTAATAATATTACATTCAAAGATGACAATGTCTCACTTACAGAAATTTGCTGATTAAGATTTAACATAGTTTCATAACATATCAATTAATTAATGTATATTGAGAACACATGACAATAAATCTAAAAAGTGATGAAAACTTTATATTAACAAACTACATAATTTGCCAGGGCCTTGGAAACCGCCTACTCAAACTCTTGACTTTATAGAGTAAGGTACACAGGTAGGGCTAGATGCCGACTTGCTCCTTCTCTAATACGTAAATTCTAGTATCTAAAAACAGGCACTTACTTTTCACAATAATATGGAATGATTAATAAACCTATTTTAAATCAGAGATTTAAACAGCCATTTAATAGTGCCATTTAAAATCATCCAACAATGCTAACTGAGAACGTAGGCTTTTTAAGATGCTATACCAGATACTGTGTATGACACTAAAAAAAATTTTAATAACCTTAGTCTTTAAAGACCTTATAGCTGGGAAAGAAAGATAAAAAAATAAAATAAAATAATATATCAAGTATTAAATTATAAAAAAACAAAAACAAACAAAAGTTACAATAAAACTAAACAGTATAAGAGATGTGACAAGTGATGAGAGTAAAATGGGTTAGATTAATCAGAAGAGGTTTCATGGAAAGTTATAAGTTTTTGATTGAGCACTCAATAGGAAAGATGGAAAAGTAACTGATATGGAGAGCATGACCAAACACTTTTTCCTTAAAAAATATTATAGAGAAAAATAAATTTCATTAATTAAGGTAACTTGCCTCTGTCTTATCCATTAATCATCAACAAATGTTAATTGAGCATTTATTATATGTTTATGAACTAAAGTTCACTATGTCAATTCCTGATTTCTTGGCACTTGAATGGAATCTGGAAGTAAGTAAAACACATGAAAATGTACCACAGGCACTATTTAGGCAGGTATTAATAAGATCTTTCACTTACAGTAATGGTGAATTAGGTGATTGAACCAATTCTACCTCAAAAAAAAAAAAAAAAAAAGTCTACGGCTATGCTACCCTGAACAAGCCTGACCTCATGTGATCTCAGAAGCTAAGCAGGGTCAGGCCTGGTTAGTACTTGGATGGAAGACCACCTAGGAAGACCAGGTGCTGTAGTCAAAAAAATAATAATAATAATAAAATAAGGGATTGAAAGCTGACAAGGTCCTTGCAATCTGTGAGGTCAACCATGGGTTGCCTCGCCTAAAAAATATTTAAAAATTTAAAAAAGAGCTAAAAGAAATGCAAAAAAAAATAGCATAAAATCCTAATAGGAAAGAAAAAACAGGGGAGAATAAGAGATTAAAGCATTTGCTCACTGTGAAAAGACAGTTATCAGGTAGAGTAGCACTTTGGTGGAGGAGGGGATGGGTTCTGCTTTGGGACATTCTGCCATCTGCTAGAAAAACAGAGAAGCAAGTTGCAATTTCTGGCGAACTAACAGAGCTAGAAAAACAGGGATCTCAGTTCCTTGTGGGCCAGAGAAGGAAACACTACTACTTTAGAAGTAAGGTTACAAAATCTACTCCAAGAATCAGCTAGGTAAACCAAAAAATTCTGAAGTCTTGGTCCTAGAAGCTACTAGCACCCTCAAGTGCTGGGCAGAAGGAAATGAATATCCTCTCTGAAAGGTAACATTCTAGACCTTCAATTGTTTCTAAAAAAATATATTTTAAATAAGTTCCCAACAAATAAAAATCACAAAGCATATGACAATATGAGCTACAATCAACAAAAGCAACAGACAATAACAACAAATAGGGACTCTGGATATGGAGTTATCAGAAAGGCTATAATACAATTATGCTTATCAGATTTATGGAGATAAAGACAAACTTTAAAGTTTCAAAAAGAAACAGGGAATCACAAAAATTGTCATTTGAAAAAAAGAACCAACAAAAACTATAGAACTAAAAAAAAAAAAAAGTTACCAAACTTAAAAACTCAATTGAGTTTTTAAGCACGTATGAAGAACTGATAAACTAGAAGGCAGATCAGAAGAACTTATCCAGAATAAAGCATTGAAATGGTAAGACAGAGTAAGAGACACAGAGGTCATGGTAAAAGTGCCTAAAGGGTTTCACTGGAGAGAACAGAATGGGATGGATGCAGTATTTAAAGAAATAGAGCTGAAAACTTTTTAGGACAATGGAAGAATTCAATATATTGATTCAAGAAATGCAATGAAGCTCAACCAGGATAAAGCACTAGAGCATTTACAAAGAGGTCACAATTCTTTCACTCTGTATGTTCTTCCCTTTGCAATATGACTTTGTAGCTCTTCACATCAAGAGGTAGTTTATTTCCCCACCCTTAGATCTGGGCTTGTTTTGACCAACAGAATGCAGCAGAAGTGAAGTACCTGTTCTGAACCTAGACCTCTAGAGATCTTATATGCATCTTTATCTATTGAAACTCTACTGCTGCCACATGAACAAGGAAGGCTAACCTATTGGATAATAAATATGTAGCTCAGTCACTTTCACTGCTCCAGCTAACTCAGAAGCAGAGCTGCCTACTTAAGCTGCAGCTGACTACAAGCACATGTGGGAGCCCATGTGGAACCAAAGCATGTGGAACAAAGAACTACCCAGGTGGCCCAGCCCAAACTGCCAACGAACAGAATTATGAGCTAAATAAATGACTAAATAAAAGCCACGAAGTTTTACAGTAGTTTATTTCACAGCAAAAGCTAACTGACATAGATAAGTAAAAATATATCCACATAGACACACCGAAATGAAGTTGCAGAAAATTAAAAGACAAAATTTTAAAAACAGGTTAACTGCTAATATTTTTTAAGAGAAATAATTTCCTAAGGAGGTTGATCTTTAAGCATTCTAAATATTTCGACTTTTTGTTAGGTTGGAAAGAGTAGGGGAAGACAGGAATTCCAGGCATGTTAGACTGAGAATTGTGTTTCTAGATCTGCAGGAAATTGAATAGTGTCCTCCCCAGAGAATTCCGCAAAAAAAAAAAAAAAAAAAAATCACTATCTGAAATGCAGTCCAGTTTGGTGAAAATAATATAAGGCCAAAAGGTAGATGTGTTTAGAGGTAAGGGCTATGAGCCAAGCAGATTGTATTCTAGCTTTGCTACTAGCTGGCTACATGACCTTGGAGCAAGGTACTTTACCTCTGTACTTCAGTTTTCTCATATGTAATGTAAATACTACTTGTTAAGGATTATTAAAAATGTAAGTAAAGTTCTCCTTGGGACAGAGTAAACACTAGATGTTAGAGAACTTCACTCTTGAGTGGTTAGGGAACCACTATAACTGTTGTGTGTGGGATTAAGAACCAGAGAATGAGTTCAAAGGGGCCTATGAGGTTATACAGTCTATCCTCACTGTGTGTGTGTGTGTGTGTGTGTGTGTGTGTGTGTGTGTCCTCCATTTTTTGACAGTTCTACTCCACTCTGAAGTCTACCTCTGTAAGGCAGAGGAGTCTATTTTCTTTTCGTAAAACAGCTTTTCAATTAGTCAAAGGCAACTAGGAAGCCTCCCACTACTTTCCTTTCTCCAAGCTAAGAGCTTCTTATAAAATGAAATGTTTAGACTCCAAACGTCCGATATCTTCCTCTGGGTACCCTCCATACCCCAGAACTAGAAAGAAAAGAAAAATTACTCCTCTATTTCTATAGAGGACTAACTCAACAAAAACCTATAATCCAACCTCATACTTGCTCTCAAAGAGATCACATTCTGACTGGAGAAGCAGATAAATAAACAGCCAAAATAATTAAGTGCTATAGTAGAGGTAAATATGGAATGCCACTGGACATAAGAAGAGGAACTAACCGGGTCCTGTGTGTGGGTGGGTATGCCTTTATGTAGGAGGTTATTCAGAGAAGGCTTCTGGAAGAAATAACATCTGAACTAAGTTTTAAAAAACCAATTAGGTTTTAGCTAAGTGAATAAGACAGGCTATCACAACAGCTATCTACTCAAATGTTCCCTCTCAAGGCTCTCCTCCTCTTCTAAAGCTTTATGTGAGAAAACGAACACAATGCACATATGTACAAAAGCAGTCTACAAAATTTGTAAAAATGTTTCTTATATGGCCAATTTCTTATAACAATTTTACACGGCTATGTTAATTTATAGTTATGGGAAAGCATTTCTAATTGAAGTTTTAGCAAGAAAAGTAACACAGGCTGGTAGGTTAAAATGTGTTTAGAGTAGACTAACCTGGATTCAAATATAAGCTCTGCACTTTCCTAGCTATTCACTGAATCAATCAATATTTATTGAATGACTGACTACTCTGTCATAGGTATCCTGTTAATTGCGGAGAACACACAGTATCAATATTTTAGAAATGAATTTGCTCCGTAATTCCTTAATACAGAATCCTTTGTTACTCAGCTCCTAATGTAAACCCAAAACTACTGATAGATTTCATATGTTACTCTCATAAAGCATGTAACTGGCAGAATTGTTTCATTATGAAAATAAGTATCCTGACACATTCTTGCCCAGATAGGACCAGATACGTACCTGCAGGCAAGACCAAGACTTTCCTCAGAAAGCACTACCAGTTAGCAAGCACATTATTTCATATTATCTTCATAATAATGTCATGGGGTAAACCGTTACAGTAAAAGCCTCCAATGAATTATGCTTCCCTCTGACCATGCACAATGTAAATTTGCCACTCTTTCCACAAAGAGGTAACTCCACTTGCCCAGCCCTTGAATCTGGCCTAGTCTTGTGACTTACTTTGACCAGTACTTTAGAATTGATGTTGTGAAGCTTCTAAGGCTAGCCTTAAGAGGTCTTCCAGCTTCCACTCTCACCTTCTTGGTCCTGTAAGGGAGCCTAAGCTAAACTATTGAATGAGGGACTATGAGGAGAGAGAAAGAGAACCAGTCAACAGCCAGATATGTCTGTGAACTGCCAACTAACTTCACCGGTGTGAGTGAGCCCAGACAAGGCCAGCGAAACAGCCCAGTCGACCCAAAGAATTCTGAAAAAAAAATGTTTTACACCAAGTTTTTGGTTTGTTACAGAGCAATAAATAACTGAAGCACCCAGTAAGACTGGTACTACTGTTTATCTGCAAAAGCAAATAAATGCGTAGCTTAAGCTTCAGAATTCTGCAAATACGTGAAAACGATATCTCTTCTGATAACTAATACACTTATTTTCTTCAACAAAACAAAAGGAAAGCAAGCGTGGGGAAAATATAAGCTAGTTTTACTTTCATCTGAATCTATAAAAATTACATGCAAAAAAGATTGAACCATGAAGACACATTCAACTTATTTCTGACCTGTGGAGTAAGCCAAAATGTATTTACTGTTATTAATAATAACAGTAACAATGACAATCTTGTGGCACTTTCTTAGTGTCAGATACTGTTCTAATTAAGTGTATATACATACATACACTCATTTTGTCCTCAAACAGGAATAAGTCTTCTAACTATCCCATTTTCCTGAGGGGGAAATTGCGGTAGGAAGTAAATCCCAAGATACACAGCAAAATTTCCCATAGATAAAAGTAGATTATTAGATTTACCATCAGAAAAAGGCAGCACAGCCCACATAAAATAGTCAAGGTTGCAATGGCCACGCAACGGCAGGTGTATCTCATTAATAAGATCAACGTGATCTCAGCTGTCAGGGTATAAATATCAGGATCAATTTGAGAAGCATATTTTAAACAGAATACATGTTCATTATAGAAGAACAGCGATGTGAAATCTACAGAAAGAAACGGGCCATATCTATCTATCTACCTATTATTAACACTGTTGAATAACTGCTTGCAGGACAAGGGACATGTCACAAATTTTAACTTGGAGTGGACCTAAGCCTTCTACATAAATTGAGACAAAATTCCTCAACAATTCAGATTCTTGCAAACATCACTATTCTCGATATCCTGATCCATATTATGAGAACATTCCGACCATGTACCCTTCTTCGGAGTTGGTGGCAGAGAGAGGACCCAAAACACAAGGACACACAGAAGATAGTCCGAGTGGTTCTGGACGACATGATACCGCGCGGCCATACCTCTTCAACCCCCGACAGCCTCTGAAAAACTCTGCATCAAGGTCCCAGAATATAAATTTCCTTCAATTAAAAGGGGGGAAAAAGGCCAAAGAGAGGCCAGAATTTGGTGTGAGAGGCTAGCCAGCGATGGGAAAAGGCACCAGGGAGGGCTGAGAAGGCCGTGGGCGCTGTCGTTCCTCAGACCGCGCTTCCAGAATCTTAAGAGACCAGTGAGTATGCTGTCAAGCGCTGAACAAGTTGACAGTAACCCCAGACCTACGGCCCCAAGAGCTCCCTGCACAAAGTCCCCTCCAGCTTTCTGCTGCTCCCAACATTTGCCTCCTCAACCAAGTTCAGGCCCGCCCCCTTGATCCTCTGCCCGGCTCCTAGCCGCACATCCGAAAGCCTCCGTCAACGCCAAGAGAACGAGTCTGTGGCTTCCCTCTCCACCTCCCATGGCCCTGAGAAATACTCACTTGCCCGCCAGATCTTTATGAGAGCCACTTGAATTCATGAGCTGGGCCAAATCCTGTCTCACGGCTGCCGCCATCTTTCTTCCAGCTCAGCCAAATAGAAAACGAGTGTAGTCCTCCACAGCGCAGCCAGAGGGAACCCGAGCTGCCACAGAGTAGCGTCTCTGTGGGCCAGAGCGCCCGGTGTGTGAGTTTGCGCTAGGTCCGCCCCCAGGGTTGAGTGACATGAAGCTCCACTCCTCAAGTCCGAGGCCCGTCAGGCCTCTGCCACAGGCTCAGACTCGCACGCTCCCACTTCGGATTGGCGGATAAACTCCAAGGAGTGTGTCGCTTGTGCAACTACAGTAAGTCCCGGGTTCACAAAACCACCGCGTCTTCGTTAAGTTCCGGTCTCAGTCTGTAATTTACCGTTCCTCTTTCTTTAAGGCTGCTCTTAAAATACCTGTGGTAAAGAACGAGTTAATTTATTGCCAGTTCGCCACAGTCGGGTACTTTTGTAAAATAAAATTTAAAATGTCCACATCCCCCCTCCTAATCTGTACCCATTTTATAGATTGATCATACATCCCAGTTAGTACAGGACAGTGCCATTTTACATCTGTTGCCCTGGAGTGCCTATTAATAACACATCCTTTCACCCTCGAAACTGTACATTTGGATGACAAAGTATACGGTTACCCTACCTTTATATGTAATTGTGTTCGTTACTTATATAACCTTACAGAATTTCTTCCTGCAAATGAGTATAAATTTTTATCCTTTCTTACTTTTACAAAAGATAACATACCATATCATTATTATGCATTTTTTTTTTCACTTTTCTGGGCGATCTTACCATGTATGTCCAGAGAGCCTCCTCATTCTGTTTTAGAGCTAAAGAGTATCACATGTAAAGAGGGGATGCCATAGTTTATTTAATCCTTATAGCTGGATACTTAAGTTGTTTTTAATCAGTCAACCAATGCTGCAATGAATAACCTTGTATCTACATCATTTTATGTGTGTACAGGTTGAATATATTTAAAGAAGAGACTCAAAGAGTAGATATACTTCCAGTTTTTATAGATATTGCCAAATTGCACTTTACAGGGATGATAGCATTTTTGCCTTCCCAGCAGCAATATGTAGGAGTGCAATTTTCTACAGCCTTGCCTACAAAGGATGTCAAACTCTTGAATTTTTGCCAACTCGATATGTGAAAAATAACATGTTCCCTTCACTGGGAAGAGGAAAGAAAAGACCAAACAAGGAAATCCTTTAAGAAAGTGGTGTGGAGATTGCCCACACCAATTCATATCCATTGGCAGGAACTTCAGCAAAGGAACATGTCTAGCAACAACGAGACTGGAAATTTAGTTTCCAATTGGGCAGGCTTTGCCCAGGAAAAAGGAAAGGATGGTTTTAGAGGGACAATCAGCCGTCTCTACTAGTGGGTCCATCTGACCACCTAAATATGTTTGTATCCTTCTTAACTGTAGACCACTCTCATAGGTAAAGAGCAGAGTTCAATTTCTTATTCAGATTCTATATCACCTCTGCTGCCAGACCACGGGAAACCTACAGAACAAAGAAAGATTCCTGAACAGTGAAAAGAAAATAGAGTCTTTAAGTCGTACCCTATACAAAATAAACACTACATCCAAAAACCATGGAGAACCTATGGAACAAAGGCTGGGGATTGCTAGCATGCTTTCATGCTACATACCCATGCTCACTACGTACCTATATCTTTCATATTGCACACCCATATCTTTCATACTGTATACTCACACATACCATCAGAGGAAAATAGGTAACCAAAGTCTTTAAACTGTAATTCATAGAAACTAAGAATGATATATAACTGAATGCCCCAAACACTTGGGGTCTGTTTTTTTTTTTCTCATTGTCTTTTTTCTCTCAATCTGTCTTTTTCTCTTTGTCTTATCTCTCTGTCTCTCTGTCCCTCTCGGCTCTCTCATTTTCTGTCCTTGAGAGTAGACTATGTCTCTGTGGAGCATTACTCCTTCTGTAATAAACTTTGTCTCTGACTCTGACACGTGCTTGATTGCTTTCCTGCGCTCAGACAAGAACCTTCCATCTCTCGGTGCAGTACTTGAATCTCCACTTGGGGGATTCACTCTGTCCTGCATCACTTACTCTACATTTATTCCACATGTTGTTAGTGCTGTGTGACAAATTCGTTCTAGAGTAATCTTGTGTTTCCTAGCCAAACCCAGAATTAGCCACTTCTTCAAGAAGCCCTTGTTCCTTTAGTTCCTTTTAGGAATTGACATTTACAGATTACAGTCTGAGTACTAGGGAGTCTCAGTGCTACTACATTGGTCATTTGAGGAACTTTTCATAGGACAAAACTAGGAAATATATATATATTTACAGGATAAAACAATTCATGAGTATATTCCAAATCCAATTTAGGTGATTTTACTTAACCTCTTCTATATTATATCTGTATCTCCTTCCACACCCAGATACTTCCAAATCCAATTTAGGTGATTTTACTTAACCTCTTCTATATTATATCTGTATCTCCTTCCACACCCAGAATCCCAGTTCATATGTACATAGAGGATTATAGAATCAGTATATTTCATAATAATTCATTTTATTCATCTTACATTATGTACACAACAGCCTCAGTGTAGCAATACTAATACTGCCACCCCCAATATGATTGTTAAAAAGTGTTCACTGTTTTCCTGCTATTCCTCTCCCCATTTTCTCTCATTTTATAACTATACCATGTCTATATTGTGAGCACATATAGCCATTACAAACAATACTTTCTTCCTTTTAATCCTCATTTTATCTTAGTTATGTAAGTAATACATATTTAATGTTTACCATCAGCTCTTGTATTGATATCTCTCTAGCTATCTTGGTTATCTGAAGCTAATTCTTTAACAGGAAGGGCTCATGGAAACCATATTCTTGCATGTTCTTGTATGATAGTAACATCCTGTGTCTTTTATGTTTGAAAATTAGCTTCATTAGATACAATAAACTTTGTCTCACTTTTCCTGAGAATCTTAAGTGTGGCACTCCATTTTCTTGTGGTAGAAAGCATTACTGACAAATATATCAGTGTAATTTCTTTCCCTTATAAATCACCTACTCTTTTTACCTAGATGCTCCCCAAGTTTTTCTCCTCTAATATCAGGTAATTTTACTAGACTTTGTGTTGGTGTTGGTCATTCTTGGTCAATATTCTCGGGTAGACAGTATATTCTTTCAATATGTAATTTATTTCAACATCTTTAATTATGTTTTATGTATTTGTTCTATTCTTTTTCTTTCTTTAGAAACTACTACTATCTATATGTTAGATCTTCTTTACCTATCTTTAATCTTAGTCACCTTTCCTCAAAATCTTTTTTTTTCCACATCTTTTTTATTTAAATATTTTTTTCCTTTTAACTCTCTAATTCTCTTAAGGCATTATTCACTATTTATTTTACTTCTTGTTTTCCTCCTAGTTTAGTCTTCATTCCTAAAATGTTATTTCTATTTCTAATTCTTTCCTGAGTTTTACCACTTATTCTGGGTGTTTCTAATTTTATTATGTTGTTCTGTCATGCTCTGTATCATTTTCTTTTCAATTTAACTAGTGTGAAATTTGTATTAAGGTTTTTTAAAAAGTATGTCATATTTTCAGTTGAACTAGTGATTACCTTCCCTTTTCTGACATTCACTATCAAACACTTTTTCTGTAATATGTGAGAACATGAGAACAGGTATTCAGCCATTTCCTCCCTTCCAGACCCTTTAGTACCCCACTGCCTCTTTATTACATTTCATATTAGTTTTATTTGAGATCTTTAGAAAAATGTGTGATCTTTAGAACCTATTTACTTCTGCCCCTCTGTCCCCACATAATTCCTAGATTTTACTAAGAAAAATTGGTACTTTTATTCCATTTCACAAAGTATTTGGTTTTCCTCTGCGGTGTGTCTCTTCTATTTTAGGAATCCTTAATTTACCACTTGTGTTATAATTCTCAGTTACCTTATCATTATTTACTCATATTACTATAAAAATTCAAAGAAACTACCACAAATTTTCCTTCACTTCATCTTCCCCATCTTGATATGTGGTCTCTGTTCTGATTGTTTTATTGCTTGGTAGTATTCGCTCTTAAGTGATCCCTCAGACTCTGTGCATGAGTAACATATTTTTTAATCCGTGTATATCCACAAATGTCTTTCTATCATCCCAACTGTTGAATGAGATTTGGGCTGAGCTGCTGGCTGTCCTTTTCCCTGTAAATATTACTCCAGTCTTCTAGCCTCCACGATTTTAGCTGAAAAGTCCAGCCAGTGATCTCTCTCTCCCTACCCCTCCCCTTCTCTCTCTGCCTCTCCCTCTCCCTCTTCCTTCCTTCTCTTTAGACACTGAATATGCAAACAGGCAAGGCAAGACCATGTATAAAAATAAAGCTCTGACCCACAATCTGCAGCACCCATCCCAGGAAGCCAAACAACTTCTGAAGCAGTCAACCCAAACTAACAGATTCTTGAATTTTTGCCCCACTCCTGATTTAGTACCAACCAGAGGAAGCCAAGTATGCTCCCGTAACCAATCACATAGGATACCTCACTTCAAGTTAGGCTGTTTGACAGCTTCCCCATGCCAACAGCCTCTAATCAGGCATACCTAAATTCCCTTTTGCCACTTTAAAGCTTCCCCATTCCTCTGCCTGCCTTTGACCCACTGTTAAACACAGTGATTGATGGTGGCAGACTCCATTGCTATAGAAAGCTCTGAATAAATAGCTTTTGCTTGTTCTCATTTGGTCAGTCTTCATGTTTATTTCCACACCTTCCTCCTCCTCCTCCTTCTCCCCTTTCCCTTCAACCACTTCTCCCTCCCCCAGCTCCCTGTCCTCTTTGTTGTTTTTCTTCTTCTTTCCAGAAGTAACTTGTTCTTTCCATCTGGAAGTTTTAAAGATCTCTTTATAGAGGTTTTCATCAGATATGCTTTTCTCATTATTCTTACCTGAAACTCAGTGACCTTTTTCATCTGCAAATGCAAGTCTATCTTTGGGTCGGGGAACTATTCTATCATTGTTTAATTGTTACCTTTCTTTTACCTGTTCCTTTCTCTCTTTCTGGAACTCCAAATAGTCATATATCAGGTCTCTTGGATTTATCTTCAAAGCGACTTGCCTTTTGCGTCATAATTTCTCTTTGTAGTTTTTACCCTGTGATTTGAGAGATCTTTTCCACTTTTGAGGCCATGTAGCAAGATTGAATCATCCTCCTTCAATATAGCTTCAATATTGTGTTTTTAAAATCATGATTTTCATATGTTTACTTGTATAAAAATGTTATAGCTGCTTTATTTATAGTGACACAAGTGAAACTATCTCAAATGTTCATCATCAGGAAAGTGAATAAATAAGGTGTGGTATATTCACTCATAGACTACTACTCAGCAGTAAAAAAGAAAAAAACTGCCGAGACATGTTAAAAAAATTCAGCTGAGTAATTTGAAGATCTAATTGGCTTTATTAGGTGATTCATGAATCAGGCAGCATCCCATCTAGCAACTAGAAGGGCACTCCAAGGAGTTGCGCAAAATTATAGGCAGAAAGGGACAAGAAAGTCAAAAGAGTGGATTATTTCAGGCAAGGTCATCTTTCCTTAGGTGAGTCTTAGCAAGCAGATTACCTCACTAGTGCTGACCAGGGAATTCCAGACTGATTGATTTAAAATTCTACTCCTGGGAGAAGCTGAAACTGCAGTTTTGTTAGGTATTAAGTCTTTATGAGACTTAGCAAAAATGACTCCATTTTGAGTTTCTTGTTTCTTTTTTAACACATGCAACAACATGGATGAATCTCAAAAACAATATACTAAGTAAAAAGCGCCAGACATGTAAAATAAAAAAATACATATAGTAGTCCCCCCTTATCTGCGGGGTATGGTCCAAAACCCCCGGTAGATACCTGAAATAGTGGATAGTACCTAACCCTATATATACTGTGTTTTCTCCTATACATATATACCTATCATAAAGTTCAATTTATAAATTAGGTACAGTAAGAGATTAACAATAACTAATGATAAAATAGAACAATTATGATAATATACTGTAATAAAAGTTACGTGAATATGGTCTCAAAATATCTTAGTGTACTGTATTCACCTTTTCACTTAAAGGAAGCACTTTATGGCTTCTCTTTGGCATATCTAATTGCCAGCATCACTACTCTTGCACTTTGGGGCCATTATTAGGTAAAATAAGAGTAACTTGAACACAAGCACTACGGTGCCATCTCAGTCAATCTGGTAACCTGATTGGCTGCTAAGTGACTAGTGAGTGGTAGCATATACAGCATGGATAAGCTAGACAAAGGGATGATTCAGATCTTGGATAGGATGGGACATGGCAGCATGAGATTTCATCACAATACTCGGAATGTGTGCAATTTAAAATTTATAAATTATTTCTGAAATTTTCCATTTAATATTTTCAGACTTGCCTATGATGACCATAGCTTGACTGTCACAAATTGCAATTCTCTGCTATTCCTGAATAAACTCATTTTGCTGGTAATATAACTGGCTATTTTATTTTTGAGGTTGACATTATGGTTCCATCTACGTATTGTTCTAAATCAGAAGAAACTAATCTATGGTGATAGAAAATCAGAAATTGCCTGAAGGGGGATATGATTAAGGGTGGGAATTTACTAGGAAGTATAGCAGGTGATAAAAATGTTGTATATGTTAGTAGGAGTGTGGATTATATGGGTGTGTGGGTTTATCAAAGTTCAGCAAACTGTACGCTTAAGATCTGTGCATTTGACCGAATGTAAAAACTCAATTTAAAAAAAGAGAATAAAACCATATTTATTTCCCACAGTCTTGTGTGTATGTGTTGAATTTAGTCTTCTTAAGTGCCTTTATGTATGTATTTATATATTATTTATGGTTTAAGTTATCTCTCTCAGTTTCAAAGATTAATGCTTATCCAGCCTTAGAGGAAGAGAAGTTTCAACATAATTGTTCTGCTTCTCCAAAGCTCCTCTGGTGTCAGGATGGCCAACAGTTCCTCTTAAGAACAGTGTCCAGCCAAGTCCTATTCTTCTACTTGGAGGTCCATGGATCTTCACACGCTAAAATCCATTTTCCTGTGTTCTGATCGTCTTCCCTTTTTATCTCTAGACTTACTATAACCTTAGGTTTCATTCATGCCACCTAGTACCCTGTCTGCTGGTTCCCGTATACTCAAGTGGAGTCGTATAGTTGAATTGGAAGTGAGAGAAGGGTGAAAGAGATGTAATAGCCTGATTCATTTTTGTAAACAAGGTACTCAAAGCTGTGTGCCTTGTATTTTGTAAGTGTTCAAAAAATATTTATTAAATTGAGTAAAGAACATAGTTGTGTAAATAGGAGTCTTAGAAAATCCCAGCATGATTGAATGAGATGTGTCCATCTAATTTTTCCTTCTCTGGGGATGGCACTAAAATCAAGGAGTTCGCAAATCCAAAGACTGAGTAGGAACTTATGTCGGTAAGGTGAAGAAGACGGTCCAAAAGCCACCAACCGTGGCCATAACCAGAAGCAGACAGTGGAACTTGGGTTGTAAAGCTCTGAGAGATAGAAAGATAAGTAGGAAGTGGTGCGTTAAGAGAGTAAGTAGAAGAACCATCCTGGGTAAAACTGTGATGAGAATTGTGGTCCAACAACAGAGACCCTCAAATTCTTTTAATAAGATAATACCTGGAGGAGTTCCAGCTTTTGCCTCAGTGTAGAAAGCTGGAAAAAGCATTGCTCCCACCACTACAACAATAAATTAGGTAATCTACGAAATCATAACTTTTACTGAGCCAGTCAGAGAGCTGAGGTCACCAGGCAACAACAAGCCTGAAATCTAAGGAAAGATAGGTACTTCTAAACTGGGCCACCTGTGGCAAAGCATGGGAAGGAAGATACTGCAGCCATACAAACAGGAAAGAAGAATTCTGCTAAATTGTTAAATAACTTGCTAAAGACTGAGTGTAGGCTGGCATGAGAATCCCAGTCATAAGGGGAGTTCACATCCACTCCCAGGCTCTACTCTAGAGACCTCCACTGAGCACCCAGGACAAAGATTGGGGGCAGAGTGGGGGTGGGAGACACAGAAAGACTGCCAGGTGGTACCGGCCTAGAGGAGAGGAGTAGCTGCCACTGCAAGAAAGGCAGTAAGAAGCCCAGACCCTTCTACCCTAAGGAACAAAAGACTTAAATTGATAAAGGATGGTAACAAGCCTGTTGTTCCTCAAGGGACAGGTGGAGACCCGTTGCAGCTGGAGGAATAGGAAAAAGAAAAAACACCCTCTAATCCTGGGAGAGGACTGGAAACTGGGCCTAGACCATTAGAGGTCATAATACTGAGCGAGTGTCAGGATCACCGAGACCCAGGGCCACAGAGCCTGCCTAAGAATAAAGTTGGAATAGGACTGCAGGGAAGCTGTCTTCCTACCCCTCACCCTCATAATCAGACTAGCAAGCACCAAGTAACAAGCAGTTTACTGCAGGGAAAAGGGTATGAGCTTAGAGTGACCCTCTCTGAGTGGCAGGAGCACAGAAGGCCTAAAGCTGGACTTATATAACAAATGGACTCATGAACTAAGGAACCTCTGAATAATTTCTTGGAAACTAACCTAGTTTAAGAAATTTTTATTAACTAGTGTATACTTTGTACATAGCAGTATGCCTGGTACATAATAGGTAACTAGTAATACATTTTGTTTTGTCTATCGATAGTTCTACCCAACTCATACCTCTGTACCACTAGCTTTTCATTTTTTTCTATCCCCACTGTTTATTTTAAAAGCTCTATTTTTTCTACGTATTTATTGTCACTTCCTCTAGAACTGTGTTGTCCACTACTATAGTCATCAGCCACATGTGGCTAAACTTAATGACAAAATGGAAAATTCCATTATTTAGGCACAATAGCCACATTTTAGTTGCTTGACAGCTACATGTGGCTAGTGACTACTATATCAGAGAGTGTGGATATAGAAGAGTTCTAGCACTGTAGAAAGTTACTGTGGCTAGAGCTGCTCTGTCTTGCTTACCACTTTTTTTCCCAGTGCCTTGCACAGTGCTTGGGATCTGGTAGATGTGATCAAAAAATATTTGCTGAATAAATGTTTTTAGTTCATCTGGAAAAGCCATTATGTAAATGAAAAGCAAAGATCCTCTCTTGAAATACAGATGTTTTGAATAGCTGTGGCTCTTAAGAGTGAAAATCCTTTCTTTGAAGAAGTGAAAGATTAGATTACATTTTAGGCTGTATTGTAGCTTTATTAATAGTTTTTAGTCACTGAGCACTTACCATATGCCAGGTGCTATTCTAAATGCTTTACACATACTACCTCATTAATCTTCATACCACTTTGTATGTATACTATTTCTAATTTACAGATGAGAAAACTGAGATGCAAGAGGAAAGTAAGTTGCCTAAGGTGACAAACTATTAAGCAAGAGGGTCAGAATTTGGGCCCAGGCAGTCTGGCTCCAGAGGCCAAGTGATTAACCGCTAGCTTAGCTCTTTGTGATTATTTTAAATAAAGACTAGTTAGTCTCTCTCTTTCAGTATTTAAACCTTTTTTTTTTTTTTGTATTTAATTGCATTTAGCTAGGACATCCTGAAAAATGTTAAATAATAGTTGCTAAAGCCCTGCATCCTTATTGGGCCCCTGACTTTATATATGTTTGTTCCATTTCATTCTAATGTATGATGCTACTGCTGTTTTCTGATGACTGTCTTGATCCAGTTAAGAAAATGGATCTTTCATTTCTAGTTTACTAAGAATTTTTAAAATACAGTGGATCCCTGTAGAATATCATTTGGCTTTTGCCCTTTAATTACATGAGCAGATTTCTTAAACAACCATTCTTGAAATAAATTGCACTTTGTCATGATGTGAATTCTTTTTTATTACCACACTACTGGATTTTATAGCTTAACACTCAATTTTATCTTTGTAATAAAATCATAGTAAGAACAGAAGAATTTCCCACTTTTTTTTTTTTTTTTTTTTTTTAGTACTGTTTGCCTTGGTTTTTTGGTATCAGGGTAATGTTAGCCTTGTGGAATAAACTGGGAAATTTTTCACTTGGTCGGGATTCTTTGTTTCCCTGGATGGATGTTTTCTCACACTAGCTCTCAAGGCTCCTTCCTCCTGAACAGGGTTCACCTACCGATCCCAACAAAGCCTGTGTATCATTCAGCTTTCTCACGTTCTTTGCATAGGCAGCAGACCTCACTTTCAAGCCTTTGCTAATTTCATGTCCCTTACCTTGCTAAACACTAACCATTGAGTTTGAGGTGGGAGTTAGGGAGTAGTGTTGATTATGGCAGAAAAGATCCTTTGAGGCAGAGACTGTGTTGCTATTTGACACTCCTCTCTTCATTTAACCCTCAGAATCCTGGGCTGTATTTTTATTTTGTAGATGATAAAAGAAACTTGATAAATGTTATATATTAATAAGTGAGGTGCCAGAATTTAAAACCAGGACTGCTTCATTCCAAAGTGATTGCTACTTCCACTGCCTCTCACCTCCTCCATTGTGTTCTAGGCCCTCACGTTGACCTTTATGTCCTTTGTGCTCCATTAGCAATTATAGACTGTACCACACTATTTTACATCGCTCTTGTATTTTCTTTTGTTTCTTATGTAGTTCTTGTCTCACACAGAGCAGTTATTAACTGAATAATCTCTCAGTGCCTGTTCATCCGACTCCAAATTTCGGTCTTTTCTTATTTTATAATAAAAGAGCGGGAAAAATAAAAGAAAAAGGTGACTAAATAAATAATTTTGATTGTGTTGGTCTTAGCTGTATACCGCAAAAAAAGTCCCTTTCAAAATAAGTTTAACTCTGCGTGATCGCCCAAGGGCTTTTTAGCGACCCCTACAAAATTGGTGCCTAAAAACCGAAAAGATTTGGCATTTGTGAATATTGATCATCTCCTCACCCAAGCACATCTAACAGCTGCAGGATGCTGGAAATCTCACCTACGACGGACTTCCTAACAAGGAACGCTAGATGAGGCAGGCCCTCACGACTGCGTAATCCCCCTTGCAGCCTCGGCCGGATGGAACATTCCGTACGAAAGCTTTGACAGAGCTCCCACTCAGTCACGTGGAGCTGGAGCGTACTCGCCGCGCCTAGCGGAATGACGCGAGCTCGGGTTGCCAAGGGGAGGGCCAGGCGCCGCGGAAGGGGCGGGGCGGAGGAAGCCGATCGGGG
>NW_006432943.1:3362484-3379485 GCF_000325575.1 Pteropus alecto
CTGGCTAGGGGTCTCCGCGCCCCACCCCCGGGCCACAGGGGGCGGGAGTATTCTCCCGGCTCGGCCCCTTCCCGCCCGCACCCGGGAGGGCGGCTGTCACCCGGCAGCCCGCCCTTCCTGGCGGTCTGGAGGATGGGCTCCCGCGGCTGTTGACACGCACAGTGCGTGGCCCGAGAATCCGGCCGTGTCGGCCCCGGGTTTCTGGGAACCGGTTTTGCTGCTGTGTCATTTTGTACCAGCCCCTCCTTTCCCTGCTGCCCGCCGCCCCGTTCTTCCTACGCCCCTTTGTATGGTGTCTTCTTCGTGAGTGTCCGTTTTCCTCGCGAAGCCCACCAGCCAAATGTCATAATGTTCCCGAGGTGCACGGGGAAAGGGAGCGGGCCGGGGCTTAGCTTGGCCAAGCAACGGTAAACAATCAGAGTGCGGGTGGACGGGGCTGGTGGTGGGAAAATAAAGTTTAATGATGAAGACAGTGGGAAGACGTGATATTCTCAGTCTCTAGCAGGCTGCATGTAGAGGCGGCGATTAGGTTGGGTGGTAAATAACACTCGTTTAATACTGAATCTACCGACTTTTATGTAGAGGTGTCATTCAAGCAAGGTAAGGAAATGAAATGGCTTTTTCAACTTCCACCTCACTCTTCCTAGACTAACTTTTTAAAAAAAATAGAGTGGCCTTATTCCAAACGTTGAAATTCAATTTGCTCATTGCAGATAGGTTTTTTAGAGCTTATGCCGTAGTTGAATGGTAGGTTTTGAATGGGTGATTATCACATATTTCTGAAATTAACAGGGAGGCAAATTTAGTTTTTAGAAAGGTTCTGGTCTCGTTAGAAGCCTTGCAGCTTATGTTTTCTTGTTACTTTTAATAATTAAAAATATCTGTTCTCTTTTAGTTATTAAACCATGATGAGAAGAACTGGTGGGCGTTGATGGGTAACTCTGGGGTCTTGTAAAGCAAGCTGTTAAGTTTCACTGTATAGAACAGCAGTAGATGGTTTGTTGTTGTTGTTGTTGTTTTTTTTTAATTTGTTGACTTAGATCCCAAAGCGTGGCAAGGAATTTTAGCTTAGAGGTATATTTTCTATGTTTTAGAAATTGTTCATTCATGAATAAGATCAATATATTTTAAACGTAGTAGCACTTTATTGTCTTTAACCAATAACATTGAAAGTCACAGTGTTCATAGACTTTAATGATCAAGTGAAATCAAGTGGAGAGGTAAATAGTTCAGAACTTTATTTTAGAAATTGGATGTTTTGACCCAGCATCTGCGTGAGGATTAGTGCTTGTAATTACAAACGTGTCAGAGGTCAGACGTGTATGTGGAAATAGCTCATTCTGTCAAAGTAGTGCTGACAGTGGAGGAAAATGTTACAGTTTATGAAAGATATTAAAGGTCTTGATCATGTTTTTAGTATCTGAGATGGGTATAGTGAATAAAATGTATTCCATCACTTGTCAGGTTGCTTTTCCGAAAATGAAGGAATTTGGGTTCTTTATTGTCCTTGTCGCCTTCTCCATGGCTTTTGCTCTTCAAAACAAAAAATACGCCGGACAGGGGACCCCGCAGGTAGCGCGATTTCCTTTGGCGTGGCTCTCGGGCCCACAGGAGCACTGTCTTTCGTTGTAGGGTGAAAGGTCTCGTCGTGGGCTGTGTATGCGTTTGTATCTCCCTGTGCATTTGAAGGTTGGCGGGGCTGGCCGGAGGTTTCCCCGGATATGTGGGTGTGCGCCTCTCGGGAGGGGAGGGCTGGGGAAGGGAGGAGGAGGAAGAGGGAGGTTACTGGCGGCGGCGGCTGCGGCGGCCGGGGCTTGGGCTGTCGGGGAAGCTGCTGAGCTGTGATGGTGATGACGAGGTGAAAATGGCGGATCTTTCGAAATACAATCCCAGCCCCTGACATACCAGAGGCGGCGGCAGCGGTGGCGTAGCCACCCGGGCTCCCTCCTCGGCCGCGGGGTCCCCAGTAGCGCCGCACTTCGGGCAAACTGGGAAAGGAAACAGCTGGCCAGAGCTACCGTGCACAGGCAAAACAAGCACCGCCCGGGCTTGGAATTGCTCGGGACCTTCTGGAGCCCCCACCTCAGCGCCAGAGGGAGGAGAAAGCAGCAGCCGCTGGAGGTAGAGGAGAAGGGGGTACCCCAGGGGGCTTCTCTGTCTTGAGATCTCTTTATTTATCGGGAGTGGGGGAAAGAATTGCGTTGTGGATCAAGGAATGACTAGCCCAGAGTGCGAAGAATTAGAAGCCTCGTAATGACATCAACATTATTCTTTGAGTGTTAAGAGGGCTCGAGTTTGCTCTGATACCTAAGGCTGCTGCTGAGGCCTAGAGGAACCGCTAGCACTGATCCCGATTTTCTGATTTAATATTCAAAATATCCACTCTGGCGGTTATTGGTTTGATGATGTTCGGCCGTTTATGGGGTTGTATGTTCCTTTAGGGAGGCAGAGCATTGGCATTTTATTCTGCATTTAAGATCTTGTCTTAGATCATAGTCTGTAACTTGTTGGGGTGTGGATGCTCACATTTTTGAGCATATGGACCAGTTTTGTAACAGTTAGAAATGCTGTCTTTTTCTTTTATGACTCTGTCATTCATAAAGTGACCCCTTTGCCCCTACCATTGGGAAATAACAATTGAGATACTGTCAGACATGTTTTATATTTATGTCCCCCCCACCCCCCGATCTATTTCATGAATTCAGAGCGTAAAGTTATAGAAAATTTTGCAGTAGATTTTATAATCCAAGTGAATTACGGCTCTGGGAGCTCTATTTTGGTTCACAAGTTTTACCTTTATTGTTAAATAGGAAGTTGTGGTGGCTTGATGCATGCTTCTGATGTGAGTACATTAACTTGATAAAGATGAATTGAGAACTCTTATTCTAAATACTGGAGCCCTTTGTTAAAGAGCTGGAGAATTGGATTGATTGACTTTACAACAGCTATAGTTTAATTTTGTTAGGTTACCTAAAGATCCATGTATGTTTTAGATTGTGCTGCAGATCCCTAAGGTTTCTGTCTCCTTAAACACAACAGTTGTGTTACCGAAAAGTTTCATGTGAATCCAATTTTTATGTATTAATTTTGAGCCCTCTGTTTTTTTCCATCTTTTGTAGTGGGAGACTGGGTCAGTGATATTGAATGTATGAGAGTGAACAGAGAGGTGAATATTTAAGAAATGCCTAGTGATAATCTAATGATTAGCAATAATTTCCTTATCCAAGCTTTCTACAAAGAGATGATGTCATGGTATGTCATAAGCATCATACATCATGTATTTTATTCACAGGGGAAATATTTTTGTGTATGCGTGTACATAGCTTGGATATCGTGGCTTTCACTCATTAGAAGAATAAGAGTCCAAAAATTTTAGGGGAACTAACTGAGAGGTACTCAGAAGGTTTAGTTAATGAATTTTTAAAAATCATTTGTCTGATGTTCTTATAATATCCAGTAGGAATTTGATTCTGATATTTTTTTTGTCTTTATAGATTTTATGTTGCAATTATTTGGTCTGTGCCAGTCCAGCTGCCAAGTTAGTAGTAAGACTAAGAATTTTAAAAACATTAAAATAGGGAGATTAAAATGCTTTTTCATTGGCTTTCTTTTTCTTTTAACCACAGAGGGCTGTTGTCTTTTTGTGATTCTTCTTGCTTGTCTTTAAAGACCAGTTTTTAGATTGTGGTTAGAACAATTTTCTATTAATAATAAGAAGCGTGTTAGAAAGAAATGAAGGAAGAGTTATGCCACTGGAGATAGTCTGGTGTCTTTTTGTGGGGGTTGGGGGTGGAGATCACACATTTTCATTACTTTTTTCAAGTATTACTGTTGGTTATATATATGTTGGTTTTACATACTGTTCTGAGGGTAAGAGGATACCTCAATATTATTGCTTCAGGGAACTTTCAGTTTTGAAGCCTTGAAGGTGAAGTTGGAAAGATGGGGCTTAGTAGGATTTTAAGGGCTTTAAGGCCTCGAGAATTAGAGAAAATTTTTAAATAAGAGTGACAGCCTCAGAGATGCACTGAGGAGATGAGTCCTGTAGCTTTTATGTAGGATCTGTTATAGGTTAGAGATGTAGGTAAAAATACCATAGTAGGCTACAGTTTTTGGAGATTTGGAAATTCTTGGTCGCAGTGGGGAGACATTGGAAGGTATAATGTATGTGATATATGACAGATTAATAGTTCTGTGGAGAGACATGCAAGATGACAAGACCTTAAACCCTGCTGTTTGATAGAATATTGAGTACCATTTAAAAAGAGAAATCAAGTCTACGCCATGCCACCCTGAACAAGCCTGATCCTGTCTGATCTCGGAAGCTAAGCAGGGTTGGGCCTGGTTAGTACTTGGATGGGAGACCACCTAGGAAGACCAGGTGCTGTAGGCATAAAAAATTTAAAAAAATAAATAAATAAGGGATTGTAAGCTGACTAGGTCCTTGCAATCTGTGAGGTCAACCAAGGGTTGCCTCACCTAAAAAAAAAAAAAAATGAATGAATGAATGAATGAATGAAAAGAGAAATCAGAAGACGCTAATTTAAATGAAGAGGAAAATAATTTTCATTTGAATTACAGTATGCCACATAATTATCTTCACAGTAACCCTGCAAGTAAATTGAGGCTTAGAGAGATTATTGTTTAGGTTTACACATTAAACAATTAGGAGATTCAAGATTTGGTAATGGGTATTTCTGATCTGAATTTCCCACCATGTTAGTCTTAAGCATGAATAATGTATAGTCCCCCTTTAAAAGGGAAAAAGTATTGTAGATCCCCAGTATTAGTCTAAATAATTCTATTTTAGTAAAATGTTTAATTTTTAGATGTGTATACAGTCCTTATGTTTATTGTTTTTATGCAAGTATAAAACAAAAGTAAATTTATGAATGAACTATAAACAAAATTGTAAAACCAGTAAAACAGTTAAATTTAGGGTGATAGGTGATGATTTTTTGCTGACAAGAAATTTTTCTTTGTGTAGTGAATATACTATTGTCTGCCTTGGCAGGGCATGCAGTTTTCTATGTACTGTATGTATCCTATGATAACTCAATTTCTATATCACTTTTTTGTATTCGAATGCTCCAAAGCTTTCTTTCCTAAATCACAGATTAGGGGGTTTGGCTTTCATTTGGCATAAATATGTCATTTTCCTTATAAGATCCTTCTGTGCCTTTTTCTTAAGCTTACCCTAATTCTAGTGTCATTGATTGTAGACACGAGGTGGTTATCCAGATGATCCACAATATGCTTTTAAAAAATGTTATCAAAATCAAAAAATTTTCAAGTCTTTGTCAGGACTCATGGCTTACAGTCTACTGCTCCCAATTTAGTTTGAGAAATGTAGGCCTGTATCTAGTTTTTGAGTTGCTGATGTTTGATTTTAGAAATCAAAGCTAAAATCCAAATGGTATAGTGAACCAGTTAGTGCTGGTGTTAATCTCTAGGTACAAAAGTATAGTTCTTAAACACTCAGATATTTCTGTCTAAACATCTGCAAATTGTTCATCTGTAATATGATGACAGGTCATATTATTACGTTCAAGAATTAAAATAGTTGTTCACCCAAGTTGTCCTCCAGCTGTAACTAAGAACAGTGGTTCAGTACTGGTAATAGTCTATAAGAAACTCTTTAAAAAATGTAAAAGCATAGAGTATTTGTTATTTCTATCTTGTTATTTTTTCATGTTATATTTAATTCATTTATTTTAATTGTCTCTATCCTAAATTGGATCCTCCAATTACCTCTGTCTTGAACTAATTACTGTAATAGCCTTCTAATTGATCTCCCTGCCTCCAGCCCAGTACAATACTGATATGAACTTAATCTTTCCAAAGCACAGCTGTGATCACGCCATTCTTTATTGATTTCTAAGTTCTGTCAAGGCAAGGTCTTCGGTAAATTTTCCATAATGCCCTCCACAAAGTTGGGAAGCAATAAGTATTTGCTAATTAAATGATTGATAAAAATCATAAGCTAGTTAAAAGGTAAGAGAAACATAGATTTTAAGATGGAATGTAACTGGAGAGTATATTGGTTAAAAGCTAATCTGAGTATTTAAAAACTTATCTGAAAAGGAGTTTCTCAGTTTATTAGTGTGCCTTATGACAATGTTTATTATTTTATTTGAAGTGGTGCGATGTCTCAAAGCATTATACAAACCTATCCTAGTGAAATGGACAACCCAAAGTTATCTTTCAGAGCCCAGTGTAAATAATGCTAGTTTTAGATGACACCTCTTCTCCATGATTAATTTATTCATTCCTCAGGTTTGTATTGAGAGGTTATTCACTAGCTCTGTTCTAGGCACTGGGGATAGAAGATACAGTGGTGATAAAGACAGACAAGTCCCTTTCCTCATGGAACGTGCATTGTAAAGAAGTGGGGGAGGGAGAATCAGACTATAAACAAAGGTACATTCTAATTTTGATAGATGCTATGATGGAAATACCAGGATAATGGGATAAAATACCTAAGGCAGTCGAGATAAGAGTGGGGGAGTGCTATTTTAGATAGATCTTATAAATGTAATATAGTTCTTTAAGTCTCATTTGTCTTAAATCATTGAACTCCGTTTGACTGTGACAGGGGAAACCTCAACATATTAACGTTCAGGATTGTACTTTGCCTTTAGAACTTTGTTTTGTGAGCAAAAAATATTGGAGGAATGGGGATTGCCTTGTATGTTCTGTATTTTTTTCCTACCACACCTTGTAGAGCTGAGGTAAACAGAAGCTCCTCAGTCCTATTGGCTTGTGAAGATACTCTCTTTTCTTGGAGTGGTCCTCCACACAGTGATGATGAGGTTGCATGTGCTTGTACATATCTTCCATTCCTAAGGGATAAAATTAGAGTGATGATTCATGTAACTAGACGGCCATACCCTTTCCTGCCATGCCCACAAGCTCCTTTTGAGAGTTTCTCTTAGCATGGGCCACCCTGCCTATGACTCTGATTGAAACAGATATGGATGTCTAATCATAAAGCAGTTATCATTGTCTGCTGAGTAGCTTATGAGATGTGCTGACTCCAGAACTCTGCACAGCCCCCATACTACATAGAAACTGGCCAAACCAATCAGATCTTTTCTTATTAGAAGTTTGAACTTTATTCCTAGTTCAAAGGGAGACTCCTAGTCCTATAACTACTAGTCTCTTTTAATAGGACAAATAAAAAGACATGTTCTTCCTAATGATAGAGCTTCAAAATATATGAAGTAAAAATGCACAGTAGAGGAGAAATAGACAAATACACGATCATATTTGGGGATTTTAACAGCCTTTCTCAGTAATTGATAGAAGAGGAAAAAAGACTATAAAAGACCTGAACAACACCATCAACCAACTTGACCTAACTGACATTTATAGAACACTACCCTGGCAACTGCAGAACTCACTGCGGACCAGGTTAGGGGATAGGAAAAGACTGGCATCTGGTAGCGAATGTTCTTTTCAGGTGCACATGCAGTGTTCACCAAGATAGAGCGTGTACTGAGCCTTAAATAAGTCTCTTATTTCAAGATGGAGATATTAGAGTATTACATCCTCTGATAATAATGAGAGTAAGTTAGAAATCAGTAATAAAATAGAAAATCTCCAGATATTTGAAAGTTAAATAGCACACTTCTTTATTTTCCCTGTGTCAAAGATGAAATCATAAGAGATATTAGAAAACACTTGAAGCGAATGATAAAGAAATTGAAATTAGTAGAAAGTTAAAGCAGCATTGGGGTAAAAATGTAATGGTAAAGTGCTTATTTTAGTAAAGAAAGGTTTAAAATCAGTGATCTAAACCAGTTTGACAAACTTTGACAAAGGAGTCAGATGCCAAATATTTTAGGCTTTGTAAGTCATGTAAGTTTTTTAATATATGTATATATGTATATATTTATATCCTCTTGACTATTTCAAAATGTAAAAACCATTCTTAGTTGGAGAATAATACATAAACAGACCATGGGCCTGATTTGGTCTATGGGCTATAGTTTGCTATATGCTTCCATCTTAAGCATCTAGAAAAAGAACAAATTAAACCTAAAGTAAGTAGAAGGAAGGTGATAAAGATAACAGTCAATTAAATAAAAATGGGCAACTGGGACTATCAATGAAGCCAAAATGGTTCTTTGAAAAGATTGATAAAATTGGTTAATCTCCAGCTGGACTGATCAAGAAAAAAAGGAGAAAAGACAGAAATTACCAAAATGAGGAATGAAGAGTTGACATTTCTACAGGCATTAAAATAGAAGAATATCAGGTATAACTTTATGCTAATAAATTCAGCAACTTAGAGAAAATAGACAAATTCTTTGAAAGACACAGACTATCAGTTATCAAAGATCACTCAAGAAGAAAGAAAGAACCTGAATAACCTTACATCTATTAAAGAAATTAAATTTATAGTTAAAAACCTTTTCATAAGGAAGTTTTATATCTAGGTGGCTTCACTAGTGAGCTCTAGCACACATTTCAGGAAGAAATGGTAACAATTCTGTGCAGACTTTTTCTGAAAATTGAAGAGGAGGGAACATGCCCAAACTCATTTTATTAGGATAGCATTATCTCCAGACAGCTACTACCGGGGATGTGGGGGATTGGGGGAGAGTCCCACAGACCAATATCTTGTGAGTGTAGACAAAAATGCTTAACAAAATAGTAGCAAATAGAAGTTGGCAACATCCTCAGTTGGGATACAAAACCACTGCCTGCAGAACATTAACCTAGGCCTCTCCATGTCTGCTCTGTGGGTCTTGGGGGGTCTGGGGGAACTGATAGTACACATGGTGCTCATGTTCCTTGCTGTACTATGAACAAGTCCTGTGTCTCTGACCTAGGACTACTGTGTGGTCTGGCAGTATCTATGAAATAGTAATAGGCTACTTTGTTATCTTGCTTGGAGGGTCAAAAATCTCAGACACTTTGCAGTTCTTAAGATGAACTGCTTATTAAGAATGGAGTGTTGACAGACCTGGCTTTCTGAAAGGAAGAATGAGGGCCTTGCAGACTGGGTTAGGGGATAGGAAAAGACTGGCATCTGGTAGCGAATGCTCTTGTCCAAGTGGTGGGCAAGGGTGGGTGGCGGAGGCAGGGGGAGTAAGAGTCCTATAGTGTTCTACCCCTTCATGAATTTTTAGGGACTGAGCTGAGAGGTAGCCCAAATGGTGCTTTGGTTGTTGTACACTCAATCTCATGGCCCCAGGTGAAAGGCACTGTGGCTATAGCTGCTGAGTTAAAGAATCCCCAAAGGTGAGAAAATGGTGTCAAAAAATAGGATGCAGAGCTTTGGGTGAATTGAAAGCATTAGAAGTTTAGTTGAGCTGCAAGTGTGGGTGCTTGAAACTGAAAGTAAATGCACTATCAGGCCACTGTCTCCCTTCATGGCCTGACTGCTCCTTCCTATACCTTGGCTTCCGGTGCTTTAAGGAGAATGGTGAATAGAGATTGGGCTGAGGTCTCCCAGTCTTTAAGGGGAATCAAAGGCCATACCCACATGTCTAAATATACTGGAGGAACTTCAGGGAGAGAAGAGAGTCAACCTTTTATGGTTTTGTTGGATACTGGCACCCAAGTCATCCTACCTGTTCTATGGGAGATGGAATATTCAGATGTAACTGATGGGGCAAAGATTGCAGTAGAGAAGCTAATGTGACACTGTGGGTGGGGCCCTTTGTTGTTATATACTGTCGTGGCTTCCATTGCTAAGGTATAATTGCTGCGGATGTTTTTACATACCTGTACTGTAATTCTAAATACCCATAGGAGCCAAAGGAGATTCTGCTGATCAGGAAGAGCCACATGTAGAGAAGTGCTAGTTCTTTGGGGTCCCAAAACTCTAGTGATTCCTTTGAGCTGCAAGTTATTGTGACTGATGATTCTGCAGTGTATAAAGAACGCATGCAACTCAATAAGAAGACGAAAATAAAAACTCAACAACAGTATTTTTAAGAATGGCAAAAGATTTTAACAGGCACTTTTCAAAAGAAAATATACAAATAGATAATATACATATGAAAAGATGATTAACATCATTAATCATCTGGGAATTGCAAATTAAAACCACAAGAAGATATCACTTCATAACCACTAGAATGGCTAAAATTGAAACCAAAAATACCAATTGCTGGTGAGGATATAGAGCACTTGGAACTGTCCTACATTGCTGATGGATGTATAAAATCATGCAGCCAAGTTGGGAAATAGTTTCACTGTTTCATGTAAAGTTGAAAATAAATTTACCTTATGACCCACCAAGTCCAATTCTAGGTATTCAAAAGAAACGAAGATATGCATCCATAAAAAACTTGAACTTGAGCGTTCATAGCAGTATTATTCATAAGAGTCCCAAACTGGAGACAATCCAAATGTCCATCAAGAGGTGAATGGATAAACCAATCATGGTAGATTTATACAATGGACTATTACTCAATAATAAAAGGGAACAGAAGTCCTAATAAGTACAAGAATAAAGATAAATCAGGAGAAAAGCTCATATGACTCCTTTATGTCATGAGTACATAATATGAGATTTCATTTATGTGAAGTTCTAGAATGGGCAAAAGGGCAAAACTAATTTATAGTAATAGAACATTGATCAGTGGTTCTGTAGGGTGGAATTGACTGTAAAGGGGTAGACTTTTTTTTTGTCCATTTTAAAATGCCAGTGGTAAAAAATGTCAGTATAATTTTGTGATTAAAATTTTGAACTTTGGTATCATGAAACATATCCTGAGTTTGAATCTTGGCTCTTCCATTTACTAGCTGTAGGACCTTGGGCAAATTATTTAACCTAAGTTTCTTCATCTGTAAAATGGGGGTGATAATGATATCATCTCAGAGTGGTTGTGAGGGTACATTAAATTATGCCATCAATGGCAGATAGTAAGTGCTCAATAATGGTGATAAGTTTTGGCAGTATTAGTATTTGTTAATCCTAATAATTATAATTTATTACCAATGTGTTACTGTTGATCTTGAAATGGTTATTGTATTTTTATATTTTTTAAAAGGGAAGCAAAAAATTATTGATTAGGTTACTATGGGTCTTCGATAGTCTATGGACAAATAACATTGCTGTTTAGTCATAAACAAGATGAACTTTAATAAGTGAAGATAATGATATTGACTCTTGGAAATTCTGTATAACTTTTGGCTAAAAGCATCACAGTTCCAATTTGTTCATAATCTGCTTTATTATTATCTTTTTTTTCTTCTTTATGAGGATTGGGTGTATACCTTTTAAGTGGTTCCCTTTTTGACATTTTAAATGGCTGAGGAGGATTTGAGAATTTTCTTTCCAGATTAAAGTTTCTTTGGTATGAAGCTAATTGATCAGATTTGGGCCAAATAAGCTATTTGATCTGCAGTTGCTGAGATGGATTACTTTAGAAACTCCTTTAACATTAATTTGAGTATTTAATGGATTTTTATGAATGGTTTAATACCATCATTTTAGGACCTAGCTCACTGGAGTGTTGAAATACTTTCCAATATCTTTACTTTTTAAAATCTTTATTTCTTTGTGTGATCAGCAGTTAGGAAAGAAATATAACTTGGAAAGAATAAGATAATCAGACATTTCAAAGATTAAAATGTTTTATGAGTGGACATTGGAAGGGAATTTCCTGTAATTATGTGACTTGGTATTAACCTGAATGGAGTATGCTTTTGGATTGAGGCATGGAAAATAATATTTGCTTATAGTTTTGTATTCCATATGACTTATATTACAGATTCTCAAAGGCTGAGGATATGATAAAATAGTTTAACCCAAATCTGCATCAGGAATATCCTTCATTCAATAATACAGCAATAAAAAATGTCATTTAAAATTTTGTCATTTAGTTATTTGCATTTTTCTTAAATAATTTTTTCTTCTTCTAAATCTATTTTTGAAACCTAGTAATTTTTTATTTTTCAAATTTTATTGCAGCGCCTGATCAACTTTCTAGCAGGAGAACGATCATGGAGGTGGTGCCAGCTGAGGTGAATAGTTTGCTTCCAGAGGAGATAATGGACACTGGTATAACTTTAGTGGATGATGATAGTATTGAGGCTGTTATTGTTTCATCCCCAATTCCCATGGAGACAGAACTGGAAGAAATTGTCAACATAAATTCTACTGGTGACTCTACAGCCACGCCCATTTCCACGGAACCAATCACAGTGTACAGTAACCACACTAACCAAGTTGCAGTGAACACCACAATTACTAAAGCAGATTCTAATACCACAGTGAAACCAGCTTTTCCAAGTGGCCTTCAAAAACTTGGTGCTCAGACTCCTGTGACAATATCAGCCAATCAGATTATTTTAAACAAAGTATCACAGACATCTGATCTTAAACTTGGCAATCAGACCCTTAAACCAGATGGACAGAAGTTAATTTTAACAACTTTGAGCAAGTCTGGTTCACCAATTGTTTTAGCACTACCCCATAGCCAACTACCCCAGGCTCAGAAAGTCACAACTCAGGCCCAGTCAGGAGATGCTAAGTTACCACCGCAGCAAATTAAAGTAGTTACCATTGGAGGGAGGCCAGAGGTGAAACCTGTCATTGGTGTCTCAGCATTGACCCCAGGAAATCAACTGATTAATACTACAACTCAGCCCTCTGTGTTACAGACCCAACAGTTAAAAACAGTACAGGTAAAAAAAAAAAAGGGGGCTTATGAATTAAAATGCATGTTAAAAATTAAATCGATTCATAGTTGCGGTTGTAAGGCAATTAAATGCCTAGTTGTTACTGAATTCTTTTGAATGTTGCTTTTAGTAATTGTGTGGGATTTTTTTGTTTTTGTTTTGTTTTGTTTTTTGGGGTTTTTTTGTTGGGTTTTTTTTTTTTTTTTTTTGGTAAAATTGGATATGTCTAATGCTTTGAAAATTTTTTCTAGAGAACTTAGAGCAAACTTACTTTTGGTTAAATTCCAAATGAGTGTATTTATAGCTTTTTACTCATTTTTAAATGCATTTTATTCTTAGTAGTAGTTTAATTACAAGGATGTTCTACTGGTATAAAGATGCCAGAGTTGCTGCTGATCTGTCAAAAAAATCATTCAGACATGATGACAGATGGCCAAAGTCTAGGAAAACTTGCTGCTCTGAGAAATCCTCGGAGCCATAAATAGTACATGCTAGCCAATTTGTGCCTTTCTTTGGATTTTACTGTCCATTGTCATCATTCATGGTTGCATCATAGAAAAGGCAGTGCCAAGTGCTGGAAGGTAACACATAGGCTTTAGAATTGGATCACCTGGATTTGAGTCACCTTCCCTGCCACCCTACCACCTGTGGAACTTTGGATAGGTTAACTATCATCTCTGAGTTTTTTACCTTAGATGGAAGATGGCTCTTTGATCATGGTGAAATACATAGTAACACATAGTACTTGATATAATTCTCAAAACTTTGAAGAGCCCTCAAAGTGATTGATACCTGTTATTAATACGAATAGGACCTTAACATAGAAGGTTAACTGAACATGTATTAAATGGTTCCCGGTTTTTCATGCCCAAATAGGCCTTTTTTGGTCACCACTACTCTTAAAAATACAGTGATCCACTTAAGACCAGGGAACACAGATGCATTTCCTGTTTGAGAGTCACATTTTAAATAAAGAAGGCATGCACTAGAGAGCTAAAGCAGGTGTATAAGAAGTAGGAAGGTTTGGGGAACTATCTACTCTCAGCTGGTATTAGAAATAATGTTTTGGTGATTATGTTGGCAAAATAGAAGCTTATTTTCATTTAAGTTTTATTTAAGAACTTTGTAAGATTTCTCAAATCTTGTAATTTGCCCATGTCTCTTCTGCCACTATTAAACATTCAGTGTTCTTTTCTTTCTTGTTCATTATCATCTCACTTATCTCTCTGCTTTCCTTTTACTTCTTTTGAATGAGATGCGCTATCACTATCAAGCATCTTTTCTTCAGCTTGTATTTTTAATCAGGTTTGAAACTTGTTTTTATTAGTTTACCAGAGTTTATCTGGCTTTGGGGATATAGATCAAAACCATGTCACAAGAAACTGATAATGTACATCAAAATGTCATTTTCTTCATTTACAAGCAATGTATACATACTGTTTCAATCACCGGTTTATATGTATCCACTAATTTTATACTATAATCCCATAAATACTGAAAATAAAAACAAAGACTGGGATCTAATTCTTATAACTTCTTTTATTGTTGTTACTTTTATTAACTCTGATTCTATTTATTAAAAAAGAATTTATATACTAAAAAAAAACAATAACAAAAAAAAGAAACCCCATTTAGAATATAGTTTTACTTGTCCAGTATTTTTTAGGCCCCAAATCCTTCTAACTCAAAAGTAATCTACAAAGCTTGAAGCACAGAAAAAACAATGAGCTACACATCTTGTTTCCTTCTTAGGCACCAGAATATTTGGTTTATTTTTACATGATGTATATGATTCTCTGGTTTTTTTCCTAGACAGTCCTCAGCATTGTCTTAAGTTTAATCAGAGTATTGAAACTGTTAGGGTATGGACAGCAGGTAAGGGTGGAAGAAGGAGACCCATCTTGAAAAATGAAGGAAAGAGGTGACAGTTCAGGCCAGAGGCAATAACAAAGAGGTATAGTTACACTTAATTACAGATATATAAACCCTTTCCTATGTTTCTTGTGCATAGTTTTTAAGAGTAATAAATAACTAGCAGTCTGGAACAACATAACTCCTTACTAGTTCCTAAATCTATACAACACAGTGCCAAAAATTACCTGCATGTATTATTTGATCACATATTTGCCCATCCTATTTGTAAATTTCCTTTTTTGATTTATTTTTGTCTTAATCTGCTGATTACATAAATTTTTTTATAAATGATGTTTTATGCTTTATTTTACTTAATGAAGTAATTTTGTTCTAGGGTAGTCTAGAATTCATAATGCAAAAATCAGAGTTTCTTAACAGAATTGGAAATCATTATTTTCAGCAAAGCTTTACTAAAGAAATATAACCACAAGGGCAAGTTGAGATTGTTCATTTGAATAATGAATGCGCTTTTGGTTTTATTCACATTTTTTCCTGACTGGTAAGTATTCATATAGTCTTGTGATTGTGAAAATCAGTTAAAAATGGGGAATACTGTAAGTCCCTAACCTTTATTTTATAGCTAAGATTATTTGAAACTTGGATTTTAAGAACATTGATACTTCTGCCTCTTGAGATTATTAATATTAAGTCAATAGATGATATATTCTAACTTCCTTTAGAGTTTTAGGCCTGTAAACACAGTTGGGAAATGTATTCCCTTTATATCTCTCTAATTGCATCAGTACTTTAAATATAATTATGGATTTATTTGGCTGTATCAGAGTTTTGCAAGTTGGGTATTTTTAATACAATAATGGATCTCCTTGCTCTTTAAAAAAGTGATTTGTATTTCATTTAATTTTGTTTTGTCAGTAATGTGTTCTGAGTGTAAGAAAGTAATATAAGTTTAAGAATATGTGTAATTTAGTTTAATTTGTAGTTTGAGCCCAAAGCTAATATTCATCTAAGTTTGTGATCTATCACAGCTTCTGTTATATTTCTGTCATTCAAGTTGGTTGTGTTTATTCATTTTGAGTTATTATTTCCGATAATAATACTTTCAGGGCCTTAATTTTTATATCTACCAAAGTATAAAAATTAATATTTAATGTCCTTTTTGCTCTAAAAGTCAGATTTTTATCATACCTAAATTTCTGCTTCTGACTTTAAGAAGTTGTGTCTTTGCATACATTGATAATTTCAATATAAAAACATTGGTAACTCTACCTTCCTTAACTTGTGGAGAATTTTAGTTCAAGTCAACAGATGAGAAATGAGTAAAATATAGACTTTCCTTTCAAGGAATTTATAGTCTAGTAAACAGTATTTAGTAAATCATATTTTAGTAAATAAAATTTTACTAAATATTATTTTAGTAAATAATATTTCAATAAATAATATTTGCCTTTAGAAAAATCCTTTGTTTTGCCAAATTTGTCTCTTTGTATTCTAGGGCATTAACTTGTTCAGTTTTGCATTTATCTACCCCTGATATATACATAAAGAGTTGAACATCTAATCATAAGCCTATCTTTACTTTGCTTCCAAGGGTCAATGTTATTATATTTACAGGTGGCTTCTTCATTTGTACTATTCTTAACTTACTCTACTCCATCTTTTTATTAAATAATTTGTTGTTTTAAAAAATGTTACTGTGCCATAGTGTTTTATTATTAAATGTTTATTAAATAAACTTTATTATTAAACATTCAGCATTATTTTAAAATATTAATTTGGTTTTCATCATATGCATATATCCCAGAGATACAATGAAATGCAAAGGTGCTGCTGTATATTGGCTTAAGGATGTGATCATATTAACATTTTAATGAATGGCTGCATTTTAAATGTGTTTAACGTTAATACTTAGATATATTTTGTTAAATAAGCTGGTTTCACATGTATTTCTGCATATCAGTCTTTTGTCTAATTTTGATTGAATAGGTGTTTTATAGAAATAAATGGTCTTCATAGTTATTTATATATTTCAGATTGCTAAGAAGCCTCGAACACCAACCTCTGGTCCAGTAATCACGAAGCTGATCTTTGCAAAACCAATTAATAGTAAAGCAGTTACAGGACAGACAACTCAAGTATCACCACCAGTCATTACAGGTTATTTTTCTTTATAGTTTATTAAGCTATATATTTACCTTCCTTTTAGGTTTAAAAAAGGTGGTTCTGCCATTTTGAAATGTTTTGGTGGCACAGGTATAGCTTATTATAAACCAAAATAGTTAAAAAATGTTACACTTATTAAATGTGTGCTTCAGACAAAATGCCTTTTCTCAAAATCAGTCCATTATTTCAGTCACCTTAGTTTTTCATAAAATTTTACCATGAAAATAGCAGTCTTAAGCTCTGATAATACTAGCTAACATTTATAAGTGTTTACTCTGTGCCCGCATTATTCTTAGCTCTTTACATATAATGACTTATATAATC
>NW_006432943.1:3379525-3388455 GCF_000325575.1 Pteropus alecto
GCACTCATGTAGGAGTGGCTGAGCTGGGGTTTGAACCCAGGCTGTTTGTCTCTAGAGCACATGTGCTAAATCTAATAGGTTTAAATTAATACACATGGGAGTATAGTATTTTTATGGTTTCTGTTTGAATTTTTGGTTTCAGTATTTTAATATGCTCTTTGTGCAGTTTTCTATGGCTAGAAAGTTGTCGCAATGATAGTAATTAAGTGATAACAGAATTTTCGCTATGTTACTTTTATCAGCAAATTCCGTAGTGTGACTCAATTCTCTTTTATTGTATACATTAAAATTTGTCATTATCAAATCTTGATGTTAGTATTTTATTCTCTTTATTCTGGTTTATCTGTCTTTGTACCCCCATTCTAGCAATTCTTTGACTTTGAAATCTCTGATCCATTAACCCTTCCTCTTCTCATTAATAATCACCCCTTCCTGTCTTTAAAGTCTTCCCTACTCAACAGTATCACTTCGCATTAAACACGATTATCTTTTCCTTGTCTCTTTCTGTAATGACTTGGTTAAGTCCCACTCTAGAAGTACAGCTCCATACTTCTAGACAGCCATGGTGACTGGTCTTTAATTCATAGTTAAACTGACATTACTCTTTTCAGCAATTCAAAACTCATTTCTAATTTCCATTGTGCTAAAGGGCTATAGAAGCACCTCTGGATGGTAGACTTTGACCAGACTTTCAAATGTTGATTACTCATTCCTATGTGTATTCTTGATGAGTATATTTCAGATGTTACCTAACCATGGGTGGGTGAGGGAATGTATGTTAAAAAGTACTACTGCTGTCTGTGATACATTTACACATAACAGTAAGCAACTCTGAAGTCAATGGCAGTGACTTAACCATATTCCTGAGGTGTTGAATAGTACTTAGAGAGGCTTCTCATATTAGCAAATAAGAGAAGGGATGAAAAGATTGTGATTTAAGGGCAGTGTTGGGTAAGTGAATGTTTTCTTTTGTCTTCAGTAGAGATTTGTGATGGTTATAGGAGGCTATCATGAGGGCTGTCAGAGACGAAGATGGCCCCAGAGAAAAGATTGGAAAAGGGTTTGGAAAAGGAGCTGGCTCAGGAAGTGAGTTTCAGTTGGCTGAAAGTGAGCAAAGCTTGGATGTATTGTTGAAAAAGGGGCCGCCAGTCTCCGGGGAGGTTTTGGGTAGATGGAGGCGGGTTAACCAAGAGGAATGTCTCAGTGCAATGTTCTTCACTGTTTTTGAGTTTGAGAGAGTCCTTGAAATTTTTTAGTTATGTGGGGAAATTGTATGCCTAATAGTTGTGGTATTTACAGAAGTGTCTGAATGAATTTTTCGTTAATGTCAAGATTTTACCTCTTATATATGACTATAAATAGATGTCATTGCTGGGTCTTTGGGTCATTTTTAATGTGTTGCACACAGATCATAGCTTCACCTTTTAATTACGGTGAAATGCATAGAGATAGACTTCTATTCACTAGAATTGTTGGCATTAAGTTCAATTTTGAGGGATAATTTCTACTGTTATAGCCTTTTAAATTCACGTAAACTAAATTTTAAACCACCAAAGTAGCTTTCCTGTTGAATTGTCTTATCACAAGGAGGTTCCATCTTTTTTATATTGTAGCTAATGATCTTTCAAAGTACATTGTTTTTTAAAGACTTTTGGGCTTCTCATTGAAAACTGATGTCTTTTTCTGTCTCTCAGTCAAGATATACTTATTAATATAAGTGATTCTTCTAAAATGGAAATCTGATCTTGTCACATCCTTGCTTAAAATTTTCTTGGCTATATCTGTTTTCTGGGCTTCAATCCATTAGGATTAAGTTTAATGCCAGTGCTTTCTTAGCATTAAAGGTATTTATGATCTAATACATACCTTTTTCATTTTCACCTTCTGTCATCTCCAGACCTACTGATTTAACTTATTTTAAGAGATTACCAAATAGACCATGTTCTCTCAGGACTCAGGATATTGGCCCTGTTTCTTTTACCTCAAATATCTTTGCTGTTCCTCATGACTAACTCATCTGTTTTATCTTTGGATTACCTTCACTTCTCTTAGAAGCTTTTGACCCCCCAGTATAGTCAGGTATTCTTCTTCTGACCATCTCCTATGTATTTCTGTAAAACTTAATTATACTTACCAAATACTTAACTTTAATTAGACTTTTATTAAATTTCACATTGGCTTTAAAATTTCTGTTAGTCATGCTGTATTGTAATACATAGCTTTCTTTTCTGCCTCCTTTCCTGCCTCCCTAAACTCATGATTTTTCTAAATGGTGTTTTTTTGTTTTTTGTTTGCCATCTAGTTTTTTAAAGTTAATTAATTTTTTTAAGTTGTAGAAAATATACATAACATAAAGTTGACCATTTTAATAATTTCATTTTATCTTTTATTAAAAATTATTGGGGTGACACTGATTAACAAAATCAAATAAGTTTTAAGTGTATCATTCAGTAAGTCGTATATATATTGCATTGTGTGTTTACCACCCAGACCGTTTTAATCATTTTTAAGTGGATTATTATTCAGTAGCATTACTTATATTCACATTGTTGTACAACCATCACCACTGTCCATCTCCAAAACATTTTTCATCTTGCAAAACTGAATCTATGTACCTGTTACACAGTAATGCCTCATTCTTCTCACTCCCGAGCCCTAGCAGAGACTTTCTGTCTCTATCACTTTGACTACTCTACATACCTTATATAAGTGGAATCATACAGTATTTGTCCTTTTATGACTGGCTTATTCATTTCCTCATGGTTCATCTGTGTCCAAGTGTAAGAATTCCTTTTTAAGGATTAACAATATTCCATTGTATGTATATAGTACATTGATGGTAGTTCTTTTATCTTTATCTCTCCAATACCTGGCACAGTTTCTGACATACAGATGTGGTTCAGTGAATGTATTATTAAATGAATATGTCATGCAAGCAGTGTAGTAGGAAGGAACTGTTGAGAGACTGGGTTTTAGTCATGGCTCTTTCATTGATTTTTCTCTGTGATCTTGGGTAAATACATTATCTGTTCATCTTATTTCTGTAAAATGTTGATATCAACCACTTCACAAGACTTTTGAGATGGTTAAATGAGATACAGAGGTCCTTGTTATGAGAGCTCCCAAGCTACAAGGTTGCTACAGTAGAGAAAACTTCGTCAGTGTGAAAATATTCACCAATAAATTAGTCTCTTATAGAATTAGTCCTCTCTCAGATATGCTAACTCCCTGCCCCAGCCTGTCCCATCTGTGGCTTTCTGGGGTTTGTCTCTTTTGATTCAGGTGGAGGACACCTGACAGTAGAGTATAAATGCCTTATAAATTGATTTCAAGGTGAAATTGTATAACTTGTATTCTTGCTTAAATTTGTCTGTGGAGCTAAGGATAGGAATTTGGAGATTATATAATCTGATGCTATCTGGATAAAAACAAGCAGGTCCCACAGTAGATTTGATTATCCAGCATCTGCTTAAAACACCTTCAGTGACTAGAAAGTCAGTTATGTTGAAACAGTCATTTCAATTGGAAATTTTTGTTAGAAGTTCTTTCTTAATGTTGAAATGAACATTTTCTGTTTCTGTGCATTAGTGCTATGCAACTGATGTGATACAGATTGGTTCTAATCCTTCAACTTGATAGCCTGAATCAGTCAGGATAATCTTGGCCTTCTTTCCGTAATGAACACGATCTCCAAATCTCAGAAATTAGAAAAAATCCCCCAAATTTATTTTATTATTGATACTTCATGATTATCTACATGTCCACTGTGGATTAGAAAGAAGGCTTTTATCATCAGTCTCTCAAGGACCCAGGCTGACAGGAGCCACCATCTCAGATGTGACAGAGAAGAAGAGCTTTGGGAGGCCTTGCATAGGCAGTAAATGTTCTGGCCCAAAAATGACACACACACATCACTTCTACTCATAAGTCATTGTCCAGAACTAGTCATGTGGCCCTAACCTAACCACAGGGAGTGCAAAGGGGTGGGAAGTACAGTTCTAGTGCCCGGAATGGAAAAGAACCAGAATACTGGATGAATGGACAAACGACTGTCACACAGTCTTTTAAGAATTTGGAGTGTCATATCCTTGTGTTCCTCTCTTGCCTAGAATAAAAATTCCAATATTTTAACTCATTATAATATGATTTCCAATTCTCTAAACCATCCAGACACACTACAGTTTTTTTGTGTTGTTCCTGAAGGGTATTATCCAGAAGAGAATACAGTATTTCTGTATTCCTCTTGAGATCTGGCCAGGAATGCATTTCTTTTTCCTTTTGGCAGTCTAAATTCAGACAATATTAAGCCAGACAGTATTCAAGTTAGTTCAGTAACTCTATGTTTTTATAGATGTGGATTTAATTGTATCCTGTGGTTTAAGTTCAAAGAGTAAGACAGCTGCAGTATAGTAGAGAACAGAGATTGAAATTTTAATACTTTGATTCAAGTCTTGACTTTCAGGACCTGTGTTACACAGGATATGTTGCTTATTTTCTGGAAGATACAACAAGCTTGACTAGAACCGTGAGCAGAAGTGTTTTCATGAACTTTATGTAAAGTGGTATTAAGATACTAAGTGTTACTAAGAAACATTGTTTTTTTGTTTGTTTAGGTTTCTCATAGTTCAAGCTAGGGACTCAAGTGTTTTAAGTTCATATGTGGTCCTTACAGTCCTTGTGGGTGTAGATCACATACATTTTTATATTATTATTTTTAAAAAGCCAAACTGATATGCTGCCTCTCATTTGCAGGTAGGGTTCTTTCACAGTCTACTCCTGGGACTCCATCAAAGACTATAACAATATCTGAAAGTGGTGTTATTGGATCAACTTTAAATTCTACAACACAGACACCAAATAAAATAGCCATCTCACCTTTGAAATCGCCAAATAAGGTAAAAAAAAAAAAAATTAACCACAAATGCAAAATATTGTGGTTAATGCCTTTATTTTCTTACTAGTTACTTCAGATATTTCAGTTTTAATATATTCCCAAGCAACTAATAGACATTTGGTAGATACTGGATTAATTTAGTAATCAAGGATATATGACATTAAAAAGCTCAGCTAAACTCATAGTAACGTAGTAACCATTTTGAATGCTAAGATGATTTGCATGGCCCATATGAATGTGGGTACAACAAAAATCTTTTGAATGAGTTACATTATGTAATTGTTTAGTCCTTCAGTTAATATTTGTACAAAATTACTGTCTTTGGGTAAGTCACACATATAATGACTATAAATATAAAATGTTAAATGTAACTTTTTTTGTCTTCTGCTTAAGCTGTCTTGGGTATGGAGATATGAGTTTTTGGGTAACAGTTCTCAGAGTACTAGAAATTGCCATCAAATGCTGATAATCATATTATCAGAGTTTTTAAGCTTAAGTACAATTCATTCAAAGCATTTGAAAACTTTTCATAATTTGTTTTCATTTTAAGGTGGCAAAGTACCTATCATTTTACTATTAGGTCAAATAAGTAGTCTTCACTCATCTAAAACATATGGATATCATTATATCAGCATAACATTTTGAAAAAGGTATGTTTTAAAGGACATATTCAGGTAGAAAGCCAAACATAAGTATTCTGTAAGGTTCTACCCTTGTGATTCTGCCCTTTGTACCCATCTTTTTCCTTAATTTGTTACTGTTCATAAATAGAACAAACATTAAACATTTGTCTTATATTTTTAAAAAGTCTAGCTGCTGGTTTCTATTTTAATGAGACTTGAATATAATGTATGAATATGATGTCTCTTTTTTTCTTTTCAAATTATATTTTAATTCCTCAACTAGACAAAGTGCTATTCCAAAATAATTTTACAATAAGTGAACCTCCTCCAAAGAAAAAAAGAATTGCAGCAGGTGTGTGCATGTTTCAGAATAAAGCAAGGTATGAGGTTTCAGATGAAATAGAAAAGTCATGCAAGTTACAGAATGAAAACAGTAATAATAGCTAATAGTTATTGAAAGATTAATATGTGCCAGGCACCTTACCAAATGATTTACAAAAATTAAACCTTTCCAATATCTCCTGCCATCTTGACCAGAACTCTAATATGATGTCTTATAAAGTTTGTTGAAATAGTATTCTACCTACATAATAATATATATAATTCTTTACTTAAATGGAATGCAACATATATGAGTGCTTATTGTGTGCATTATGCACAGTGATAGGCACTGGGGATAAAAGTATGAATAAGTTTTTAATTTCAAGTGGTTTCAATAGGAAATTTAGACTTAAACATTAAAAATTGCCCTACAGAATCATAGTAGTCACATTTGGATTTATGAGCTCTGCTGTGTGTGTCAGGTAAGCTTTATACAGAGGATGCTATTGAAAGGTCTTGACTTTAAAGGTGGTTTGGGTCTTAGCTTTGGGTGAGCCGAGCAAAAATCTAAAAGTGTGACCCTTTCAGGGAGGTACATTGCTTTGAGTGCTAAGGGTGCTAAAAGCCAAGGGTGCTAAGGTTAATGGAAAGTCTCATTACCTTCAGGGGAGTTTTGGATGTTGTTGTTCTTAAAGGCTTTATGTTGCTTTCTGTTGCTGCCAGGACAGTGGTTCTCAGCCTTGTCTGCACGTGGGAATCACATCGGGAGCTTTAATGCCAATGCCTGCTTTTATCCTCAGAGACTGTTTTAATTGGCCTGGCGTTTGGCCTGTATCAGGATTTTTTAAAGCTCTTTAAGTGATTCTGATGGGTGGCCTAGATTGGAAACCACTCCTCTAGGATAATGAGAGGTTTGTATTTTTAAAAAGATGACTCTCGTGGCGTTATAAAAGGTAGTTTGGAGGAAAGTAAGCCTGGATTCTGGGATAAACCAGTTAGTTAGCAGCTCTTAACCTTGGCTGCAGTTTTGAAGCACCTGGAGACCTCTTGAAAAAATTAATGGCTGGACCCTACTTGACCCTATTTAAATCAGAGTTTCTAGGTTGGGACTCAGGTATGAGATTTTAAAATTCTAAAGTATAGCCCAGTATAGAGAATCACTAACTTGCATGTATTATAGTACTTTATGAGCTAGACTAGTATCTAAGGGGCTAGGGAGGGAGAGAGATGTTGAAAGAGGTTTAAGGCATAATGACTGGACGTCAGGATCTTAGGGAGGGGAGAATCTATGATGACTCCTAGATTCCTGGTTTGAATAACAGTAGATGGTGGCACTGTAGACTAATATGACTGGCATATGGGCTGACAAATAGGAACTAGCTTTATTTTTCTCTCATCCTTGACTTTGGCCATGCCATGTTGGCTCTTCCTCCCTACCTCTTGCCAGAGGTCATTTTTAACTAGCCTTATTTTGGTGATTAAGTTTACAGTTCCGAAAGGTCAGAGCAACAGTTTACATTCAGGTGAAAGCTTCTCCTCTCACTTCAGACCTTAGTTGGCTCAGGGATCATGTAGTGGAGAAGAGGAGTGTGATCTGTTTTTTAGTTTTCTACCTCTTCTCCCTTTCTGCTTTTGGCTTCTGATCGGAGGGAAGATTAGAAGAGAAAAGACAAAGTTTTATATGACTAGGATGATTATAATCCATCTACTGGTGCCCTCTTGTGGCAGGTGTCCACGTGTGTTGTGCATTTAGAAAGGTTTTGGGAAGTACACATGGGTAGGTCCACATTGCCCATTCCATGTCTAGGTATGGTGCACACTCCAGCTACCTTTGGCAATCTCCTCCTAGCCTTGCCTCCTGTAGTCCACCCTACAGCCTGTTACAGTTGAATGCTCTTATTCCAGAAGACATATCTTTTGGCCTAGCAAGATGCTTTAGCCCTTTTGCAACATCTATTTGGCTCATGGGAAACCTGTAGAACTCAGTAGTAGAAATGCAGCTTGCCTAACTGCTGTCCTCTGTTGTGTTTGCACTGCCATTTTGACAGCTCCATTCAACCTCTTGCTTTCACAATTCTCCAGGCTGGGACCAATCTCTGTGTTCAAGATATGCCCTTAACTCTTGGGGATATGTATTGCATTTTCCCAAGAACTCTCTTACTGCATTCATTTCTGGCAGCTAGACCAAAATGGGCTTAATAGTTTCTTTATCTCAGTACATTGCCAGCCAAAGATTTGGATCAGTTTTCTCTTACAGTTATCACCAAGTCTATCCCAGAGATTTTCTTGGAGAACTCTTGTCTAGTTCTCACTGAAATATAACCCTAGCATTCTCTGTTTATGAATTCACTTCTATTTCCAATCTGTTTTGTTTTATTTTTAATAGACAGGAAATAGATGATAGGGATGCTGTCTTTTAGTAAGTCTGGCATGAATGTCTTGTACTTTTTAGAATGTGGGGAGTTTTTAATGTGCCCAGATGTGTGTTGTGTTGTGTTGTTATTTTCTTTTTTAAAATATATATTTATTATTATTATAAATAGGACAGTTTTCTTTACACATATTTCTTTGGGGGAGAGGACACCTACTCCATTAGACTTGTTTTTTTGTTTGTTTGTTTTACACCTATCATGCCATGAATTCATAGGGAATGGGTTCTGGCAGCTCAGGCTCCTTTCTTCTGATTCTCTGGGTGGAGCAGGCTGACATTTCAGTTGAACCCAGGTACCTGTCTCTGGCTTCCTTCTTTTCTTGATCATTTTCTTTCACATGTTTCAGGAAGCTATCTTGGCCCTTAGAGAGCTTATGCTCAAGATCTCGGCTCTTAGAGAGTTTTTGTTTAATACGTACGTTAACTCTCTTGACAAGAATCTTACCTTTAACTTCTTTGTTTACAACAATGCCAACTGCATGCTGAGTAACATTGTAGACCTTTCCAGTTTTGCCATGGTAACATTTGTGGGGCACTCCTTTCGAAAAGTGCCCATTCCCTTGCTGTCTACAATATCACCTTTGTTGTAGACTCGAGTGTATGTGGCCAAAGGAACAACCCCATGATTTCTAAAAGGCCTAGGGAACATGTAGCAGGTGCC